>NC_051218.1:32467509-32767509 GCF_015220715.1 Pygocentrus nattereri | reverse complement strand
GGACAAACTTTATGCAAAATAACTCAATAGTGACCAATCAGATTGTTGATGTGTGGCGCTGTAATGTATTGTGCCACACCTGCAGTCACATGGTGAGCTATAACACTGGAAAGTACACTGAGCAAGAGATGTAATCATTAATAAAATGTTATCTTGTGGCTGCAATCAAATCCTCACAGCAGTGTTCCAACACTTAGTCAAGGTTTTCTAGAAGAGGCTGTTACTTCAGCAAAAGAGAACAAACTTCCCGGCATTTTAGAAGAAACGTCAGAGGAGCAGTAGCGCTACTTTAGCCATGTGGCTAGCTGTGTTTCTCTGAGGGGAGATTTCCTGTGCTAATGTTTTTATAGAATAACTGTAACTCAGCTTGGTTTTGAGCAAGCTAAAAATAGGCGGGTGTAATAATCTTATAAACGTATAACAGGTGTCCGTGTCGAGTGTTTGTTAGCGGACATGTTGCTGCTAGCTGTTTCATTAGTGGCGGCAGAGGCGGTCAGCTGTCTGTGGCTGTCGTTTGTGTCTGTCTGGTCAGGGGAATTGGGCGAAACGAGCAGGGTTTAGCAGGTGAGCCGAGGGCGCAGGCTCCTGCCATACTGTGTGTGTTTACGGTGTTTTCGCACTGTTCCTCCTCGTTGTCTCTCCGTACGCCTCTCCCCGCCGGCCTCGTCACTCTAATTAGGTGACAGACGGCGCCAAACAATATCTCTCATTACTGCTGACACGGGTGATACACACACACACACACACACACACAAACACGGTTATGTACAGTTCAGCTGCTGGGATTAGTGTGCCGCTGCTGCTACGGCACTACAGAGTCAATCTTATTGACGTCACCTCAACTGTGTTAGGCAGCTCATCTTCAGCTTTTTCTCTCTCTCTCTCTCTCTCTCTCTCTCTCTCTCTCTCTCTCTCTCTCTCTCTCTCTCTCTCTCTCTTTCTCTCTTTTTCCCTTTCCCTTTCTATTTTTCAATCTATCTCTCTCTCTCCTTTTCTTCTTTTACTCTCTTTTTTCTCTTTCCTTCATCTTTATCTTTATCTCCCTCCCCCTCTTTTTTTATCTGTTCATCTTTCTCTCTATATCTCTATTTCTGTCTCTGCGTCTCTTACTGTCTCTCTTTTGGTGTCTATTTCTCTCATTTTTTGTATTTCTCTTTCACTCTCTTTTTTCTTTCTTCACCTTTATCTTTATCTCCCATCCTCCTCCCTCTCTTTTTCCCTTACACTCTCTCTCTCTCTCTCTCTCTCTCTCTCTCTCTCACGCGCACACACACACACACACACACACACACAATCCATTTCCATCTTTAACATTTTTGAAGATAAGAATTGGACTATAAATAACGCTAATATCCAAATATAAACACCAAAATATACGTTTCAGTGTTTTTAATATGTCACTTTTCTGTATTTAGTAAAAAACATGAACTATCAATAAATATAATCTAAATCACTCAGGAAAACAGAAATTTATGTCTGCCAGCCATTTCCACAGTCCGTCTTCTGATTCCGGTGGTCAGCAGAATTAGGTGATGCTGTGTGTTGTTTTGTTGTATAATAATAATCTGATAATCGGAAATCACGCTCTGTGTTTCCCAAACAGCTGTACAGATTATGAAGATTAAACTGAGACTCACAGAACAGGACTGTACATGCTGCTCTGTGTAAACTGAACTATTTCACAATCAGTCATAGATTTATTCAAATAAGTACTCAGGATGGGCAAGTCAGCCATGTAGATATTCTTATTTTACTATTTAAATGTTTCCACATGAGTGGTATTTGAATATTCTATTTAGAAAATCATTTATATTCTTATGAATCTAAAATTACAACATGGAACTTGTCACACTGCAGAACAAGTGACATCTCTAATCTAGTCAACATATTTAATGTTCCTAATTATGACACTGTTGTATAATGAGATTATTCAGTTCCTTTTTTAGAAGGTTTTTTTTTGTTTGTTTGTTTTGTCTTTTTATTGTATACAAATGTCTTATTACACTGGGAAATAATGTTGCTTTTTTAAGCATGACTTATTAAGACAATTTCTCTACATAATTACTTAACACAAGTAAAAACAATAGAAATAATGTTTAGACTGGTTTTCACTTGGAAAGAACACGTTTAGCTGTGAAATAATGAGCATGCCTGTTATGTGCAGTAGTTCTACATAAATAAAATATCTTTTACTTTCTTTATATTCAGAATAGTGCTTTAGTGTCTGAACGTGTATGTGTTGGTCACTATGAAATAATCAGTGCAGAACACTTCTAGATTTTCAGAGAAGATCTGAAGATTTCTTTGGATTAAAAAAAAATACTCTTTAGTCTGTAATGTTTAATTTATTTTATTCAGTAAAATCATCATGATTGCTGTATTTAAACTCTATAAGTATTGCAGAAACTTTCTTAGCTCAAGTTTTAGCTGCAAATAAGGAGTTTCATTTCATGAAGGCCTTACACATTAAATTAGCTGCCAACATAATTATGAAATGACAGGGGAACCGACCAATTTCTAATTTACAAAGAGTTGGTCTGATTTCATGAGTAGGCCTTCTGAAGGGTCTAGATACGTCACTGACCGTGATTACAACATGTGGAATGTCTGGAATAAACTTCCGATGTCAATTTTATTCTATGATGACCAAATAAAGAAATTAGCATTATCATAGAGATTTTAATTCTTCTGTTTTTGACCAGGGTTTGATGGCGTAAACTGAAAACATAGCTCTAACAGCCATGACTCACTCGTTTTACCTATTCTAACACACTTTTTTTATCTGCATGCATTAAAATTAGGAAATAATCCAAGTAAGACTGGGAATTATATACCAGAACATTGCAGATTATATACCAGAAGATTGTAGATCTAGATATAGATTATTCTGGAAACACTTACTGCAACATTTGACGTAATTATCCAAGAAAATAAAGTGCAATCCAAACAGTGGAATGTCTTTCTTTGTAACAATAAGAATAATTAAAAAGAGACAATAACATGGAAATAAACAAAAATAATAAGAAGTTTTCTTTCCAGGACTTTGATGAAGGCCTTACATGTTAGATTACTATAAACATAATTGGTAAGGATGATTGTGAATATGTGAGCCACAGTCTAAGCAGTGTTAAAGAGTAAAACAATGGCGGCAGCTCTATACCAGAATTCTTTACTGAAAGAGTCACTGTAAAATTAGCCATGTTTATATGCGGGCGGATAATCCATTAATAATCCAATTGATGGCTCAATCGGAGTAGAATATGTCCATATATGCATCTCAATTTATCTATCCAGCTGAACAAGATAGGTAGTCCTATAAATAATCTGTTAAATAGAAAAATAATAGCCATGTAAACGCTTGTATCTGATTACATTCCCTATCAGAAAGTTTAAGTGCATCCTGTGTGTTCACATCATAGCATAAAGGTATAATGTTCAACATGGAGGGAGCAGAAATTTGTATGCAGAGGAGACAAAGTTTATGCTTTGATCTTTAAAAAACAGCAGTGGGACAGGTGTCCAGCTTATGTGTTTCAGAAGATGTCTTCCTCTTGGCTTTCTTTAATAAGTACATGTGAATTATGTTTTCCTGAGTCTGACATAATTTTAAAGAAATTAAAAACACAAGCACTGCTCACTGCTGCTCATCTCACTCTGACTGGACTCACATGATAATTGTTGTCATGGTAAAGTCTACACTAAGTGGTTCTTTATGCATGCACTGAAGTTTGTAGTGAGCATGTAAACAGAGCTTTTCTTCAGTTTGTTGAGTAGAGTGAGCAAATAAACACCTCAGTCTTGATCCGTAATCGGATTGTATTCAATCAGATGTAGACTTCTTGCATGTAAACATAGCCATTGAAACATACAAGCTCAAATATATGTTACCGTCTGTTACAAGCTTCAGTTAAAACATATTGAACATATCTTACAAGCTTCCAAAGTCCATGTCTAATCTAGAAATAAAATATTCATCTGAATTACCATTAGTTTAGTGCTAACATACTTCTAGAATCACATAGGGTTGTTAGCAAACATTAGCTTTATGGTAGCACCACCACTGTGCTGTGATATAAGGGAGTACCTTATATTTTGTCTATCATGAACAAAGAGCATATTAAATCGTGTTTGTGAATCATCACTTGTCCTTCACACTCATGTCTGCAGCAGTGTGTAATGTGTTCTGACAGCCTTCAGACACAGTGTATCCAGTAATGTCTGTGTGTGTATGATGTCATGTGCGTTCTTCCACACTATTGCTTATAAACAAACACTAATGACCATGATCCTTTGCTTTCTTTCAATTTGCCCCCATTAACCTCCTGACAGCAACGGATCTGAAGCTTCGTAATTACAACCCTCGGAAATGGCCTCCATCAGAGATGCTTATGGTCATCTAGAATGTATCCAAGGTGACCAGACAGAGCTGGACATCTCTGACCAAAGGGTTTAGTCCCCATTGGTGACGGTTATTGGGTTTTCTTTGTGCTGTTCTTTGTCACTGTCATGAAAAAACCTTCAGGGACCTTCAGGGACCCCCTTAATTTATTTGACATCAAGTCAAACAGCCATTAAGTAAATAAGTTATTAATTATTCAGAAGATATTTGTGAGGAGGTGAGATATAAGATCTTGCTTTGGGAAGGAACAAGTCCAAGGTGAAAAAGCAGGAGTTTCCAAAACTGTAGGTGAACAACTGAATAAAAACCACAGAGAAAATGAGACTGCTAACAAGCACCTGGAAGACCTGGTAGACACCAAAACTGTCCCCATCAGATAAACAGCACTTAAAGCTTTCAACTTTGAAAGAGAGGAGAAAATCAAGCTGCTTCAGATCTGAAAACGTCCACAGGTGTTTCTGTCCATCCTTCCACTGTGAGAAGACAACTTAGCGCTGTGGGTCTGAAAGGATGTGTAGCTGTCAAGAAGAACCTCACTGAGAAAAGGAGACAGACATATCAAACAAAGAAGCTGAGCAATGGACTGACCACCACTATTGCCATCAGTGCTTGGATTACTTCAGAAAATGATCAACCAACCTCTAAGGCTGAACTTTGAAGGTGTGTCTGCAGATTTTTTTTGAGAAACTGAAAGTGAATCTCCTGAAAAGAATGGAAGCTGTAATAAAAGTGAAGAGTGACACATTGAACACTCAAACATCTGATATTAGATTTATTAACTGAGGCTTCTGTTTAATGTTCTGTTGAATACGTTTTCAGCTTTTTTCCTGATGCTGAAAAATTTTAGTTTTGATTGGGAATTAAAAAACCATAGTACTGAATAAAATCTAAATTTTACCGACAAAATCAAGATCAAGAAACCATCCAGAAATCACATAATCAAGGCTATTACAGATTACTTAACCACTCCACACCATTTGAGGCATGCAGTTAACACTGTGCTAATTGGTAGATGCCGTTATGAGCTTCCATTATTAGCTTAATTTATTAACTTCATAGTTACAGAGCTAAAACTTTAGAAACTTCAAACATGTCTTGGCTGATCAACTGCATTTGGGGTAAGTGGTATAAGCTAGGTAAATTTGATTGGTTACCAATTCTTATGGCTCGTTAATATAATAGGTTTTTATACTTAGTACTTTTGGAGCCATTTTGTTAGTCTATTCATCGTGAACTATTCACACAATGTAAAGGGCAGCTGGCAAATGGTGTAAAAATGAACACAGTATGAGAGTTTCTTATGGTACTGACGTTTTATTCATCTTAGCAGTTCGGAGTCTGTTTAAGAGCGGGGATATGGAAATGCATTAATTAAGCAGCAGTTGGCGTGTAAGCGCAGATGCAATTCCAAGCATTTACTTGAAATGATTGGCTTCAGTGTCTGAACATCTGGGTTTCCAGGCGTTTCAGTGAAGTGTCCTTCAGATAGAACAGCACTTGCAGGTTTAGCAGAGTGAAAATTTCCAACGTAAACATCCTGAGAAGCACGAATCTGCATGTAAGGAAGATGAGTGTGTTACACAGCACCTTTCAATTTTCAGACTTGAATGAATATACACTTTGCATAATCTATATCTATATCACATCTTAAGGTTCATGTCTAAATGCTTTACAATTATTTCAAAGACTAACATGAATATGAAAGTCCATCTGCATGGATTTATTTTCAAAACTAAAACATGAAAAATGTGAAAAGCCATTGTAGTTTTAATTAAATACCCCCTAGAACCTCTTAGAACCATGCTATGGATTTGGCAGTCTCCAGATTCAGACACAATGAATGATCCCACCCAACCCCCCATCCCACTTAGGATATCTAAACCCAATGTATTAGTAACTATGGCAAATTTATTTAGACAGTACCTTCCACCACCATCTTCAAAACAGCAACTGATTGAATAATTTTGGAAGAACAGTGTTCCATCCCTGCAGTGCAGTTCCAGAGACAATCAAGGCCTTCTAGGCCTTAAGAGAAGGTCAAATGATTTCTGTGATACAAATAATAATTTTATAATAATTTTAAAATAAAAATTTTAGTTGTTAATTTTTTCATCACCTCTCCATGGATCACCACCTTATCGTGGTGGAGAGGTTTGTGTGCTTGAAGGACCCTAGGAGCTATGTTGTCTGGAGCAAAAGCTCCTGGTAGGGTCTCCCATGGCAAACTGGTCCTAGGTGACAGGCCAGACAAAGTGTGATCCATAACCACCCCTATGAGGACAACAAAGCAGGACTTGTGTACCCTGCCCGGATCAGGGTTACCGGGGCCCCACCCTGGAGCCAGGCCTGGGGGAGGGGCTCGCCAGCGAGCGTCTGGTGGCCGGGCATTCACTCATGGTGCCCGGCCGGGCCCAGCCCGAAGGAGCTACATGAGTCCCCCCTCCCATCGACCCACCACCGATGGGAGGGGCAGTAGTAGGGGTGCGCTGCATTGTGGATCGGGCAGTGTCCAAAGGCGTGGGCCTTGGCGTTCTGATCCTCGGTTGCTGAAACTGGCTTTTGGAACGTGGAACGTTACCTCACTGGCGGGGAAGGAGCCTGAGTTGGTGCGCGAGGTTGAGAGATACCGGCTAGATATAGTCGGGCTCACCTCAACACACAGCTTGGGCTCTGGGTCCAATATCCTTGAGAGGGGCTGGACTTTTTTCTTTTCTGGAGTTGCCCATGGTGAGAGGCGGGGGGCAGGTGTGGGCTTTCTCATAGCCCCTCGACTCGGTGCCTGTATGTTGGGGTTTTCCCCGGTGGGCGAGAGTGTAGCTTCCCTACGCCTTCGGGTTGGGGAACAGGTCCTGACTGTTGTCTGTGCTTATGCACCAAACAGCAGTTCAGAATACCCAGCCTTCATAGAGTCCTTGGAAGCGGTGCTTGAAAGTGCTCCTCCTGGAGACTCGATTGTCCTATTGGGGGACTTCAACGCTCACGTGGGCAATGACAGTAAGACCTGGAGGGGTGTGATTGGGAGGAATGGCCTCTCTGATCTGAACCCGAGTGGTGTTCAGTTTTTGGACTTCTGTGCAAACCACAGTTTGTCCATAACGAACACCATGTTTGAACACAAGGATGTCCATAAGTGCACATGGCACCAGGACACCCTAGGCCGCAGTTCAATGATTGACTTTGTAGTCGTGTCAGCGGACTTGCGGCCATGTGTACTGGACACTCGGGTAAAGAGAGGAGCTGAGCTGTCAACTGATCACCACCTGGTGGTGAGTTGGATCAGGTGGTGGGGGAAGATGCCAGTCAGACCAGGCAAACACAAACGTATAGTGAGGGTTTGCTGGGAACGTCTGGCAGAAGAACCTGTCAGATTGATCTTCAACTCACACCTCTGTCAGAACTTTGACCAGATATCGGGGGAGGTGGGGGACATTGACTCAGAATGGGCCATGTTCCGCTCCTCCATTGTTGAAGCGGCTGACTGTAGCTGTGGTCGCAAGGTAGTTGGTGCCTGTCGGGGCGGTAATCCTCGAACCCGGTGGTGGATACCCCAGGTGAGAGATGCCGTCAAGCTGAAGAAGGAATCCTACCGGACATGGTTGGCCTGTAGGACACCAGAGGCAGCTGGCAGGTATTGATAGGCCAAGCGATCTGCGGCTTCAGTCGTTGCCAAGGCAAAAACCCGGGTGTGGGAAGAGTTCGGTGAGGCCTTGGAAAGTGACTTTAAGTCGGCTCTGAAAAGATTCTGGCAAACCGTCAGGCGACTCAGAAGGGGAAAGCAGTGTGCCACTAGCACTGTATATAGTGGAGATGGTGTGCTGCTTACTTCGACTGAAGACGTCATTGGGCGGTGGAAGGAATACTTTGAGGACCTTCTCAATCCCACCAACACGTTCTCCAGTGAGGAGGCAGAGTCTGGGGACACGGGAATAGGCTTGTCCATTACTGAGGCCGAAGTTGCTAAGGTAGTTAAAAAGCTCCTTGGCGGCAGGGCTGCAGGGGTGGATGAGATCCGTCCCGAGTTCCTCAAGGCTCTGGATGTTGTGGGGCTGTCTTGGCTGACACGCCTTTTCAACATTGCGTGGACATCGGGGGTGGTGCCACTGGATTGGCAGACTGGGGTGGTGGTGCCTCTTTTTAAAAAGGGGGACCAGAGGGTGTGTTCCAACTACAGGGGAATCACACTCCTCAGCCTCCCTGGTAAGGTCTATGCAAGGGTACTGGAGAAGAGAGTCCGGCTTATAGTCGAACCTCGGATTCAGGAGGAGCAGTGCAGGTTCCGTCCTGGTCGTGGAACACTGGACCAACTCTTTACCCTCTCCAGGATTCTGGAGGGTTCATGGGAGTTTGCCCAACCAGTCCACATGTGCTTTGTGGATTTGGAAAAGGCATTCGACTGTGTTCCCTGGGGTATTCTGTGGGAGGTGCTTCGGGAGTATGGGGTACATGGCTCTTTGCTACGAGCCATTCAGGCCCTGTACAAACAAAGCAGGAGTTTGGTTCGCATGGCCAGCAGTAAGTCAGACTTTTTCCCAGTGAGAGTTGGACTCCGTCAGGGCTGCCCTTTGTCACCGATTCTATTCATAATTTTTATGGATAGAATTTCTAGGCGCAGTCAGGGGATGGAGGGTGTCCGGTTTGGTGACCTCAGGATCACATCTCTGCTGTTTGCAGATGATGCGGTCCTACTGGGGACATCAGGCCGTGAACTTCAGCTTTCACTGGATCGGTTTGCAGCCGAGTGTGAAGCGGCCGGGATGAGGATCAGTACCTCCAAATCATGATGGTACAAGGGAGCGGGAGATTGACAGGCGGATTGGTGCTGGGTCAGCAGTGATGCGGGCTCTTTACCGGTCTGTTGTGGTAAAGAAAGAGCTGAGCCATAAGGCAAGGCTCTCGATTTACTGGTCGATCTACGTTCCCACCCTCACCTATGGTCATGAGCTTTGGGTAATGACCGAAAGAACGAGATTGCGAATACAAGTGGCCGAAATGAGTTTCCTCCGCAGGGTGGCTGGACTCTCCCTTAGAGATAGGGTGAGAAGTTCGGTCATCCGGGAGGGACTCGGAGTAGAGCCGCTGCTTCTTCACGTCGAGAGGAGCCAGTTGAGGTGGTTCGGGCATCTTGTTAGGATGCCTCCTTGGGAGGTGTCACAGGCAAGTCCACCGGGGAGGAGACCCCGGGGAAGACCCAGGACACGCTGGCGTGACTATATCGCCCAGCTGGCCTGGGAGCGCCTCGGAATCTGGTCTGGGCTTCATTGCTCAGGATGCTGCCCCCGCGACCCGAACCCCGGAGAAGCGGAAGATGATGGATGGATGGATGGATGGATGGATGGATGGATGGATGGATGGATGGATGGATGGATTTTTTCATCATTTAATGAAATCATATTTGTTGTATTTCATTGTTAAGTTGTGGTTGAAAACAAATGGGTGAACATCTTGAAATAGCCAACAGAAAGTTATCCAATCAGGATTGTTCTCTCTGTGGTATCCAGGTAGATACAGCCGAGGGAGCTCTCCCATTGGTCAGGACTTCAGGAGCTGGACTGAAAGTTAGATTAACTACAAACATAATTAAGAGATGACAGAGGAACCAAACAGTGATCCTCTGATTTACAATGGAGCCCATTTTAAGAGAAAATATGTAACTTTGAGTATTCTTTAAGTTCTACATGTTAGCAACTGTGAATATGAGTCAAAGTCTAAGCAGTGTTTCAGGTAGTTGTTAGGAATATAAAACAGCAGCTCTATGCCAAAACCTTTTATTGAAAGAGTCACTGTAGGGACTCCTGAGTGGTGCAACCGTCTAAGCATTGGCCCTATCATTAGAGTTCAATCCCTGGTGATTCTACAGCCATCAGTAGCCAGGAGTCCAAGACAGCACAATTGGCCTCACTCTCTCTGGGTGGGTAGGATGCCCCACCTTCTCCCCCCATCACTCAGCGCAGTGCTAGTCAGAGCAGGCGCCTGTTAGCTGACGTAACAGATATGGAGGTTGGCGCTTTCTTCCAAGCGCGTTCGGCTGTCCAATGACGTTGCGTGAGCAGCAATTTGAAAAGAAGCAGTGACTGGTTTCACAGGCCTCAGAGGAAGCCTGTGCTAACCTTCACCCTCCTAGCATTGGTAGCATTGTGTGATTGGTGGAGTCCTAAGTAACAGGTGGAATTGTAGACGACTAAACTGGGGAGAAAATCAGTAGAAAAAAAAGAGTCTCTGTTAAACTGATATATACAAGCTCAAATATATGGTTATATATATATATATATATATATATATATATATATATATATATATATATAGCTGTCCAAAGTCTCCAAAATAATAACTTTACAGGGGAAGGCAAAAACACTTTTACATTTCAATGCAAGTCAATATAAAGATATTATTCTTTTTACAGCATTTCTCCAGTTATCATAAAATTTATCCTTATATGTATGTATGTATGTATGTATGCATGCTGGACTTCTTTAATGTGTGCAGAATTGTGACTTTTTGAAGATCTATTTCCTCCTTGTTTACACTCTGTGCTTCTCTTTGATCTCCCAGTGTTTTGGGGTTGCATTATGGGACAGCTTTGGCATTAGCGCAGTGTTGTTGGGTGGCAATGTGAAGACAGGCACCCAGCACAGAGAAGCAATAAAACACGATTGCAGAATAAAAGAGCACTTCACCTTGTTTCTGGTGACATTAGCTGTGCGAGGGAAGAAAAGCGAGCGTTCCTCGGCCCCACGCTGCGACGCTCGTCCTTCCTCTTTTCACTCACTCTGCTCTCGCTGTGAAAAGGAGGAAGGCACAAAGGCTAAAGCAGACGAGGATTCAAAGCCTCCAAAAATGCCACATCACCCGCTAAAGAGGCTCCATTACGAAGGAAGTCTGCTCTTCTTCCTGCCTGTCTGCTCAAATACACTCTGCAGGCCACTAGTCACCTATAAGCCTCTTCAACACAGCTGCAGGATCCCAGAGATATTCATCGTAGATCTGACGAATGAAATATCAGTTGAATGTACAGCTACTCTAGTTAGCACTCTAGCACTGCTATTGCTTTATTTTTGTTAGAAAAAAAGCACATCCTCTAACAGCTCTAGCATTTGTCAATGAAGTCATATTAATTTGAGGGGCAATTTCATGCTGAAGACTAACAGGGTGGAAACATTTTGAGCAGGAAACTTCTTGTCAAGTTCAACGTTGGTCAAGTTTGTGATGCAAATTTATGTAACACTACTACTTTGGCTGTGTTGATCTTTGAAGGGACGAAGCTTCATATAGTATCATAAAACCTCCAAAATGGAGAAAATGCTAATTTAGCTTTAAACATTTCTTCTCTATTGGCTATAAATGTATCAGTCTGTATTATAATCTTTAGTGCTTACTTCTTAATAATCATTAGTGTTTACTTCTTGTGGTCGTTGAGTTTGCCAGCTTGCTAACTGCGCTGTTATCTCCATGGCTAACCTCAGCTGCACACAACTCACCTCACTGTCACCAACCACACAGGTTATTTAAAGTTTTTTTTTTTTTAAATGTAGAGCAGTGTAACATTGTGTTGTGGTGACTGTATAATTATCTGATGTAATTATGTTCACTTTTTGTGTTTTTACTGTTTATAGTTAGCCAGCTTGCTAACTGAACCAAAAAGGACGTTTTTCATTTTGCAGTGCTGCATGAACTGAAACACAAAAAGAAACAATGTTAAACAGATGCCATGTGTATACATACAGCTTGTAATTTACACCATTAAAATAAAATGTATGCTTTTGTACATTTTATACATCTACGAGCTCATTTACAAATATAAATCTTACAGTACCAAAATAATTTGGGCTGTTTTTGCTACATAAAAAACAACACAGTTTAGTTATCAGCTTGCATTCTCTTCTACTGCACAGCTGCATTTTTGTACTAAACTTAACAATAGCCACAAACGAGCTAACTGCTAGAAACCTAGCTTTTGTTTTGTTTCAGTGCATAAGAGGAAATCAAACAATGCATTCAACACACTGGAGCAAATAAAGTTCTCTGGCTTACATCGCATTTGGTGTCATAAAACACAGTCCTCATAACCGTGAATTATCATAGACCTAACTTACTATACTCACGGATAACAAATTACTTTAAAGCTAGTATGTCAGCTTCCAGCTCAGGGCTAGGAAAATACCTCATAGCTTGTTTGTTAACTTGGGACATATTTTGTGTCGAGTGCATTAGCTCACAGCTAACATATTGCCTCAAGGCTATACATTAGCTTGGACCCAACATATTACCTCATGGCAAGTTTGTTAGCTTGGGACTAACATTATCTCATGGTTAGTTTGTTAGCTTAGGGCTAAAATGTTACTTTGGGAATAGTGTGTTAGCTCTGAGCTAACACATTATCTCATGGCTAGTTTGTTAGCTCTGGGTCAACATGTTACCTTAAGGCTCGTGCCTTAGCTTCTGACTAACATACAACCTCACAGCATGTTTGTTAGCTCGAGGCTAACATATTCCCTCATGGCTATTGCCATAGCTCTGGGCTAACATATTAACCTTTGACTAGCACATTAGCTTGTGGCTGCAGTGGCACTAATTTGCACACGTATCAGTCAGTGCAAACAGACGAATCCGAGCCGAATTCTGAATTTTGAGAGTCATTAAAGTCTCTAGTAGAGAGATGGTGTCCTCCAGGCCATAATATGTTTAAAGATTAAAGACTAACCACGACATGCCGAAGGCCTTTATGCACACATACGTACACAAACGCACACCCTAGTGGACACCAGCAAACCTCTGGCAGCCGTCCAGGCCAAAGCTCCTTAGCATTCAGCAGGCCGCACAAATCAAATCTAAAAGCTCTTAGGCACCAGCACCATGAATAATACCACTTCTTTAAACCAAAAACAAGGACTTATGTCCAGCAAATATGATTCTCTTTGATCTTTTCTTCTCTCATAATACTCTCCTCAGCAGCATCATGTGAATCAGGCAGCATAATGCCTTTCTGATTGACTGAACATGCTCGAGCAGATGGGGAGACGTGAGCTGCTGTATAACAGCGCAAGAGTGTATGTGTGTCTGGTGGCGTACACCCCCCCACCCACACACTCACTCCCCCCGCTCCACCCCCAGGCTGTGTGTGTGACCTTAATGGCAGCAGCATATGCCATCAGTAATCTGATTTGAAGATGGGGCTGGAAGAGCAAGCGAGAGAAAGAGAGATAGAGAGAGAGAGAGAGAGAGAGAGAGAGAGGGAGAGCAGAATCTGAAGAGAGGAAGTAGAGAGAGAGAGAGACAGGGAGAAAGAGGATATAAGAGAAAGCAGAGAAAGCAGAGAAAGAGGATATAAAGAGAAGGATAAAAAGGGAGGGAAGAGGGAAAAGAGAGTGAGGGATAAAGAGAGAAAGGTGAGAGGGATAGAGAGAGAGAAAGGAGTACGAAGAGTGAGAGAGGAGAGAGAGGGTTATACAGAGTGAAAAAAGACAGGGAAGAGAGAAATTAGGAAAGTAAAGGAAAAGAGAGAGTGGGGGGGGGGGGGGCATTACTCCATATCCACCTCTCCAGGGACATTTCAGTGTAATATTCAGATTTAGGTCAGGCTGAAGTTTTTCGCTATAAAATGAAGTAAATACGATCTCAGGGCAAACAGAAGTGTCTTGATAGAAAACCAGAAAATCAGCGAACTGGTGCCACGTTTAGTTATAGGACATGGAAGTAAAACTCATATATAACTGCTTTATATGAATCTTCAGAACAAGTTTCATAATCTGTTAAAAAGACATTTGCTAAATGTATGCAGCTTTCACTTCATTTTCCTGACTGTTTATAGATCGCATAGGGTTTCAAAAATGCTGACTTGTTTCATCAGATCATGGGGTTTATTTTCTTTGTGGACTTCTTTTCCGTTGTGTGTGTTGAGGCCTTCTATGGACCAATATCTTCTATTCTACTGTATTTTAGCATTTATTGATACAATATCCCCATTTGCCAATATCTCATATTCTAGTGTACATAATGTTTATTGAGGTTGCTTATGGACTAATATTTCCTATTCCATTGAATAAGAAGGTTTATTAACGCTGTTAATAGATTAATATCTCTCATTCTAGTGTATAGAAGTGCTTATTGAGGTTGTTTATGGACTAATATCTCCTATCTTAGTGTATAGAAATGCTTTGGTGTTTTTTTGAGGTTGTTTGTGGACTAATATCTGCTATTCTAGCAGTTAAGAGCACTGATTGAGGTTGCATATTGACTATTATCTCTTATTCTAGTATACAGTAGTGTTTATTAGTTTGTTTTTGGACTAATATCTCCTACTCTAGCATACATAAGCATTTATTGAGGTCATTTATGGACTAATATATCTTATTTTAGTGTATAGAAATGCTTCTTAAGGTTTATAATTATGTACTTCTATCTCCTATTGTAGTGCATAGAAGTGTTTGTCTATGGACTAATATCTCCTTTTCTAGTGTAACAGAACTTTTATTGAGCTTGTTTATGGTCTAATATTTACTATGCAAGCATATAGCAGGGATTACTGACGTTCTGGATCTACAGAAAGAGCTATAATACTTAATGTTTCTGTCAGGAATAACAACATGATAATGCAAAACACAAAGGCATGTAAGAGCAGAAAGGGGTTAATATCCTTGTCTTTAGCTGAGCACTAGAAAAACACATGGTCTTACACAGAATTGGTCGTTTTGTCCCCGGTGTTGGATGTCCTGCCTCTTTGCCCGGAGAAAGCGGATTATTCCTCAGTGCAAAAAAACAGTTAATCTAGAAAAATCTACCACATTAGATATTGCACTCAGCTGGCATCTGGCCGCTGCCCATAATGGTGCCCCGTGGATTAAGTACAGTGAATTTAAGCCATTCTTTTTTTTTTTTTTTTCTGCAGTAAGACCCTGTCACTGAACAACAGCAATTTAAGGCTGAAAAACACCCATCAGCAGTTAATCCAACAAGGGAAACACAAAGACTATTTTTCCTGCAAGCAAAAAAAAAAAAAAAGAACAGCTCGGCAAAGTGACAACTGCAAATAATGTTGATATTATTCATTTAGCACGCTATGGGAATAGCAATTAAGGAGCTTAGCGTAGTGGAGGGAAACACAGCGGTGCTCCACTGCTGAACTTCCAAAGGCCTAAAAATACAACTTGTATCAAACACATGCTCTGTACGACCCCAGGTAACCGGTCATGAACCCGTTTTGGTGACCATACGCCAAGCAGGATAACCTTTTCAGCAGAAGCATGGGAGTTTAGCCTGACAGTGCAGAGCTGAGAACAACCTGAAAACAAGGTCCATCTTCACTTTACTGCTGAGAGCAGTTTCCACCTGGGTACTGTAGTCTTAACAGCTTGACCTTCAGAGCTCTGAGAAAGGTTCCGTTTGGGTCAAAATGATACCGAAAGTCTGTGCATCTGAATTCAGCCTCTATGCACTGTTTAACCCCAGAGTTATTACTGCCATTTGGCTACATCACTCAAATGTAATTATGTTATTACACAGTTCTGCAATAAATGTGTAATAAGTTCCCTTTATTCATATAAACAGCTAAAGACAGCAAGGTGCTGTACAGTAAAATCAAGTGATTTCAAAGAGAAAACATTAAGCTGAAGAACACATTGGAATTAAATGAATGGATAATGAATACATTTTATTCAAACATCATTTCAAAACAGAAGAGTCTTTTTGAGCTACTCCTTGTATGGATTTCTTAGAAGAACGATTAAAGGACTGTTTAGAGTCAGATTGTTATGAACACAATAAACATGCATCAAGGTGTAACAATGAACAAATATATGTTAATTCCATCTTTCCAAACTGATGGACTATGCATCAAGATGCTGGTGTGCTTCAAAATTTTATACAACAAGCAAACATGCTAACTAGAAAAATGCAGAAGTTAAAGAATATTCATGGAAGAATGCTGGAGAATGACGGTGAGTTCCTTACCACAACCGTTTTTACTTTTTTGCAGTCTGTGGTTGGTAACGTAACGCTCTGGAGCCACATGTGTCTCTTTCACTGCTCTGTAGCAGCTCCTCAGCAGAATTAGATTTTTAGGTAAAATAAAATAATCATACTTTGCAGTAAAATAAAGGTCTGGTGATTGTTCTAAACACTGGAGTTACCGTACAATGGCTAACTCACCAACCTTTAACCCTGAAAATTGGTGGGCAGACTGCTCTTCACCATAGCAATACAAACAATCTCACCTAGCTAGCAGCTATAGAAAAGGCAAAGAACAATATATAAGATGAACATCGATAGTTTGGAGACAAATACACTTATTTGCGTTTATAATCACTACAGCTGGTTTCCTGATACGTTTAATCTACAATGAGAAACTGTCAAACACTAAAAAGTTACAAGGCTGAAGTCTTATTCACCATCTTCCTGTTTGAATTTTCTCATTCCACTGTAAATGGTGCAGCAGTTGCATTCTGGAGCCTCGGCCACCATTTAAGGAGGAGCGGGAAAATTTGTACAAGAAGCTGGCGAATGAGAAGCTGACATCAGCCTCATGAAGAGACAAGTTTACAAGAAACTGTTCTACTTTTGTAGAAAAGTTTCCTGCCAGAGATATGAGAAAAGCAGCTATAGCCGAGCTAAAGTTTGAAGCAGAGCAAAGTAAGCATTTTCATTTATATTAGATTTTTAGCCTATGCTAGTACATTAGCACACACTGAGACATATTTACAGCCAAGATGGTAAAATGAACGTGAAATTGTATGGCCCCACCCAAGAGCTTTGATTTTTGTAGAAAGGATAAAATTACTCTTCTAAACAATTGCTGGAGTTTTTGGGAGAGGAATGTTGTCCCATTTTTGTCTGATGTAGGATTCTAGATGTTCAACAATCCTGGGTCTTCATTGCTGGATTTTTCATTTCATGATGCTCTTAAGGTTTTCTGTTGGTGAAAAGTCTGGACTGCGAGCAGGCCGGTTCAGCAGCGGGACTCTTCTTCTGCGAAGCTATGCTATTATGCAGTGTGTGGTTTATCATTGCTGTGCTGAAATATGCAAGGCCTTCCCTGAAAGAGATGCTGTCTGGATGGCAGCACATGTTGCCAAAGCCTGGGCATTTCAAGCAACATTAATGGTGCCTTCATAGATGTGCAAGAAACCCATACCATGTGCACTAATGCACCCCCATACCATCATGAGTGCAGACTTTTGAACTGTGTGCTAATAACAAGCTGAGGAGTCTGTAGCACGGAGGACCCAGTGTCCATTATTTCCAAAAAAGAATTAAAGATTTTGATTCATCAGAACAACCTGTCCAGGGTGTATCCTGCCTTCCGCCAGAATGACCGCTGGGATAGACTCCAGCACCCCCCCACGACCCTGAGGGAGGAGCGGCTTAGAAACCCCCCTGAAACCATTTCAAATGAGCTTTGGCCCAGAGTAGACAGTGGTGTTTCTTGATCATATTAGCATATGGTTTCTTTGCATGATACAGATTTAACTTGCATTTGTGAATTGTACAGAAAACTGTGTTCACAGACAATGATTTCTGGAAGTGTTCCTGAGCCCATGCAATGATTTCCACAAATCATGTCTGATTTTAATGCAATGCTGCCTGAGGGCCTGAAGATTACAGTCAGTCAATAATAGTTTTAGAGTTTGTCCCTTGCATACAGAGATTTCTCCAGATTCTCTGAATCATTTAATGATATTAAGTATCGTAAATGATGAAAAGCAAAAGTTATTTTCTACTTTACATTGAGAAACATTATTCTTGAATTTGATTTGTGCAGTCTTCCACAGAGTGATGAACCCCTCCCCATCTTTACTTCTGAGAGACTCAGCCTCTTTGATTGGCTCTTTTTATACCAGTCATGTTACAGACCTGTTGCCAATAAAATAGGTGTGTTTTTAGCATTACACAACTTTTCCAGCCTTTTGTTGCCCAACTTTTATGAGATGCATTGCTGACATTAAGTTGTAAATGTTTTTCATAAAATGGCAAAATGTGGTAAAATATGGTTCTATAAGATTTGCAAATCATGGCATTCTGTTATTTACATTTATTACATTACATTATTTTCAATTTGCACACTTTTTTGGAATTAGGGTTGTGTGTTTGGTATACATATATACCAATATACATACATATATACATACATACACACACACACACATATATATATATATATATATATATATATATATATATATATATATATATATATATATATATATATATATAGTAACTTTACCGGTAAGGGTAAAACTTGCCCTTACCCTTTACCTCAGTAAGGGCAAAAACTCTCTTACCTTTTAATATGGGTTAATATAAAAAGGTTGTATTACAAGCTGATTTTAGAGCATTTCTATTCATCATGAACTGTTCACATGATCTAAAGGACAGAAGGTGTGTTGAAATAAGATTAAAGATAAAAATTGACAAAAACTCAAGTACATGTTTTTCTTTGGACAGCGATATATTAATAAATAATATATTTCTACTTGCTCTAAATGTGGCTGGTGCACAACAAAGGTACTTGATTCAAGAAGCAGCTGCAGAAACGAACTTAACGCATCTCATTTGAATCAATAGCATGTGTCTGCAAAAAATAAATAAATAAACTTTATTTATACCCGACTTACTTTCACTTAGCCTTCCTCCATCTGCCCTCGCTTTCAGAAGCGTTCTGTCACGGTCAGTGTTTTTGAGAAGGTCTCTCTTTTCTTACTTTCTCTCTTCTCTCTCTTTCACTCCTGCTCTGTTCCGGCTCTCTCTCACTCTCTCTCTCTCTCTCTCTCTCTCTCTCTCTCTCTCTCGATGTGTCTTAGACACAAATACAGATTGACAGCCTACAAATTGCTTCAGGACTAGACAGAGAGGTGTTTTCTTAGCGAGCACTTTTTTTTCTTTTATAGCCACCATTTAAATTACTGCTCACAAACAGACAACTTGTTTAGCCCATATTGACACCAGCTGGTAAAAATGCAAAACAAGTTATTCCCTGGACAAATGGGATTTAGAGGAATAGAGAGAAATAAAATCTCCTTGTTATCTTTGCTTATTTCCATGGAATTTACTTTTTTATTACTCATATTGTTGCAAAGTAAGACATTCCACTGATTGGATTACAGTGTGTTTATTTTCTCAGTTAATTATAGCGAATGTGGCCATACATTTAAAATCACACATGCAGAGGCAGTAAGTGTTCCCACTGTAATCTTCTGGTATATAATTACCTATCTTACTTGGATTGTTTGCTAATTTTAAGACATGCAGGTCATTTATTGGGTGTGTTAGAATAGCTAAAACAGTAGTAGCCATGGTGAATCATGAGCTATGTCTTCAGTTCAGGCTCTTCAGTTCATGCCATGTCAAAACCCGAGGAAGAGTAACCTCTACAGTAATGCTAATGTCTTTTTTTGCCAGTTCTAGATTAAACATGGACATTTGAAGCTTGTAAAAGACAGTCAGTAATGTATCTAGAACTTCTAGAAAGGCACATTGTCTCTCTCACTTGGTCCTATTTCAAATCTAAATGTGATTGGTTGATTGCTCTTTCACTTCCTAATTATGTCAATCATTAATCTACTGTGTAAGGCCTTCAGTCCAACTACTGAAGTCCTAACCAATGGGATAGCTGGCTAAGCTGTATCTGTGCTGTATCTATCTAGATACTACAGAGATAACAATCCTGATTGGATGATTTTCTGTTGGATGTTTCAAGATTTTGACCCTTTTGTTTCCAACCAAAACGAAACAATGAGATTAGAACAATGATGGCTAAAATGACTCACCTTACTTTGTAGAGAAAAAAACGTTTCCTTGACAAAGTCAATAAAACAGGCTGTGATCCTTAGACAGCCCCTGGCACCACTTAAACTGACAGAAAGCTACCAAATGTGTGTTTTTCTGATATATATATATATATATATATATATATATATATATATATATATCCCTATTCTGGGGAGTCTCTCAAAACAATTAAAAGCACAGAAGCCAACCAGCTCTTCATGTCAGGGTGGGTAAAGGGTCCCATGTCGTTACACAAAGAGGAGGAAAAGCTCTTTGTCATCATAGGAAGGGTAAGGTTCACAGATGTGAACAATGCTAGCCTTTAGATAACTTTTGCTAATGTTAACCGTTGAAGCAGTTGTTCCCCTAACGGAGCTGCAAACAGCCGGGTATAACTTTATTTCTCATAAACATTAATATTAAATAAACATTAAATATAAGACTGAATGTCTTTTAGGCTGGAAACTACAACTGTTACTGTTACAACTGTTTTGTAAGTTTGCTAGTGCAGTTAGTGAAGAGCTCCCCAGCTCCTGCACTGCAACCCCTGCACTGTCTAATTGTGGTTTCCCTGGTTAAAATACCTGATATTATTAGCCAATTAATCCCTTCTTTAACTGAATGAAAACACTGAAGTAAACAGTGCAGGTGCTCCAAGTCTGGAGTTTCAAAACACAGAATTAAAGGTCTGTTTGGTCTCATCATTCTCGGCTTCTGTTATGACTTGGATGTGAATCATTCACAAGAACAACTAATTAAAGGCATCACACTTTCGCAGTCACTCCCTGATTTGGTCCTCACAATGGCAGGGACTGTACATTGTGATGTTCTGCAAAACATTTGCAAGTCTATTAGAGATTACTTAAGGAAACACTGGCCAAAATGGAAAAAAAATCACTTACATCTGTTGTCAACATTCTACACTGTTGGAAGAAAGGAAGGCAATAGCTTATGTTACTTCTAGAAAGCCAAATATCTTGCAGCCATATAATTATAGCAACTGTCTTCAAATCATCATTACAGTGAAGAGAATGCATTACGCAAACAACAGAATGACTCCCCGGACTAGTAAAAAAACAAGCTAACAGCTAAAGTTAGCAGATCAGATGATAATCTTGACCCTCAATTTGGCTCCTTTTCCCTGAGTGAAAAGGTGAAAAGCCATTTCTGGTGTTCTTTTTAGTGCTAAAGTCACTGTTTTCTTTATAGCTTTGCTCCAAAAACAGAGCTAAGAGCTACATTATTGCTAGCTCAGTTGTATTCATTAGCATATACTTCAACAGCTAGGCTAACAGTCAGGTTTAGTTGGCACCACAGGGATTCCTAAAGGTTGTACAACACATGGATATTGTAGTGAGAGAACACTGATGAATGAAAACATAAAAATGATATAAAGTGATGATCTCCTCCTGATGAGGCAGAGGGATATAATGAAGCTAAAACTACGGGATGTTGCATAACACAACAAATTGGCAGTTTAGATGCTAGTTTTTTGGGCAGAATGCCCCTTTAACAACTCAACAGCTGTTAGTTTCAGTTTGTGTAGTGATATACAGTAGACATGCAGTTTGAATGATGCCACCTGATAAAGACTACAAAGCCTACATTTCATTAGCCTCATAGGTCCGGTGCTAAATTGAAAGAAGCAAACTTTAGTGCTGCCACCTGTTCAAGAAGCTACAACTGGACACATGTACTTTGTATTTGATCTTGGCCCTGCAGCAGTGCTTTGGTCTTCAAACATCTTTCATCAACCTGCACCTGAGATAAGTTGCAGACATGATGCTTAACCCTACGGGGTCTGAGGGCTTTTTCTCGATTTGCGTGCATCTTCTTGAATTCTCCTTTAAAGGCTCTTCATATAAGATGATACTCTGTAATCTTCATGACTACTTTTGGAGACTGTTGCAGTAACTTCAGCAGCTGTAAACTCTCTGCACGCCATTTCACACATGTGTGTCCAATGTGGACTGAATGAAGAATTTTTTCCGGCATTGTGGGTCAGTCCTGAGTGTCTATTGGTCAGTTTAACACATAATGTAGACGGACACATGAATCCACCAGTTCCACACAGTGAGAGGCAGATGACGTGTATCTCAGCCCCTCTTCATAGACTTATATCTCCGGATGTGAGTCACGTATGATCTCGTGATAAGATGGAATAGAAAGGGTGAATCTACAGATTTAGGAAACATTTGAACTGCATTCCTGAGCTGTATTATCGCAAAGACAGAGAAACATAAAAAAAATGGAATTTGCAACACACTGATAGATCAACAGAGATGTGATGCTTTTGGATGATGATCTGAGGTTTGGTGGACTCTCATGGTAGAAATGCCATCATGTTTAACAATGAAGGAGAAATGACATATTCTGTACTTTGCAGATGCTGAATTGTTTGAGTGTTTGGTAATCCACACCTTGAAGGAAAGGGCAGGATATTGCTTCCATTTAAAGATTTCTTCCCTGGACATTTTTGTCCTTTTTTCATTTTAGGGAAAGGCTAGCTTTCTTCATGATTGGCCATTGTGTTAAAAATGATACAAATGGCCTAAAATTGCCAGTGCAGGGTGAGAGTTGATGAACATACCAACATAGTTTTTTATTCCCGACACAGTTCTGGAGAACCAGTTCAAATTCAGACAAATGTCAGTCAAACATAGACACACAGCCTGGAAACTAAACTATCTGCGTGAAAAGTAGATGGCTGGCAACCCTAAATACATTTCAGCTAAAAGGGTGAAAACTGTGAGAAAATGTAATGTATTTATCAAACATTGGCATTAATATACAGAAAGTTTGCTTAAATTTGTGGGCACTTTTTCCGCACGATTAGGAAACACTGGCACACAGGTATATGTATATAAACTGGTTCAAAGTCAGAGCTGGAAACATATTTGCCACTTTTGATCCTGGATATTAGATAAAGATCTGTTTGTTTTGAGTGACTCTATGCTTTAATTATGTTTATTTTATTTTAAAAAAGGATTAAACAGCCCATTATTTATTTACCAAAACAAACATAACACTACATAAACATAAACACTACATAACACTACAATGACACAATGTTCTGAAATGCATGGGCGTGGCTTAAATAAGGCTCCTCCTACAGTGTAAAACTCAAGACAATATAGGCCAAAATAGTTTTTTTTTTTTTTTATTGGAAAATTAAACTCATGATATATCTAAATCTTTTAAACTTCACTTCAGAAGAAATCAAATGTATTATTTTGAAAAAGCCAACATAAAAAAAAAAGTATTATTTTCAGAAGTGTAAATATTAGGGTCAGGGTTTGAGACAGACACCTTCCAATTGAAAGGGGCCTATAAACAATGATTTTGTATATGTTTACTATCTTTCTTAATGCTTTAAGTTTAAATAGTTCAGAACACCATCACTGTAAAAATCTAAGATCTGAAAACTTTTTTTTTTCTTTTTTTTTTTTTTTACTGTGTGCACAGTTTGAGCTAATTTGGTAGAATGGTCCATATATTAACTTAGAAAATGATCTTGTCCTGATCTTTCTAAAGTACCTACTCACATCAAATGCTCTCAGAGTGAGTGCTAAGTGTCCTCATGTGCAATTTCATAAAAACAGGCCAGAGCCTTCCTTAAATCAACACTCAATTGATGGTGTCATCCAGCCAGCACTGAAGACACTGTGTGCATTTGAGACAAGAGCTTTTAGCCTCGTCCCTCTGTGGAGGTAGTGTCAGCGCCAAGTGCCAAGCGTTTTCTTCTCTGTTCCGTGACCAGTGACATTCCAGTCACTTTGAAATGAAAGGGACGGTTCAATTAGCCATTGAAGATCAGTTTGGTGTGGTTCGATCAAATGCGCCGAGATTAAAGGAAAACAAAGAGTTGTTTTCATCTTGCGAGGCGGCACTGCGGAGGCAGGCGCCGGAGCTTACAGCAAACACGCAGGCAAGACTGTTCCATTTCTATAATGCGGCATTATCACGCACATCAATAGGCAATCATATGCCATTCAATTCCATGCCGATGCCACAATGGAGAAAGATATTGACGCGTAACAACTGTAAGCACGAACTGACATGATCGCAAAATCAATCACACATATGGGGAGAAGTCACAGCTTCATCACTGCAGGCTTTAGGCTTCTTTTTTTTCCCCACCCATACGAGGAAGGTGGAAGTGGAGACTAGAGAGGATGGATGGATGGATTGAGGGACTGACATGGTAATTAGAATAAATGGAAATATCTCATTTCCCTTGCAAAATTGAATTTATACTGCCCGGGGTTCGTCTGTTGCCAAGCTACCCATTTATGTGTCACTCATCTTACAAACGTTCACTCGCTCGAGGTCATTGTTGCACAAACACGACTTCTGAAGCGTCCTGATGCAGATGTTATCCGCTTAGCAATTATTTACAAAAAATGATGCAGAATTTGTTCTAAAAATGACTTGAAACGCTTCCTCCAGTCAAATAATGTTTTTTTCCCCTGTTTTCTTTCTGTTTAAGGTAAAATAAAGGTCACTCTTTTTCTTTTTTGTTGGGAGAAAAAAAAAAAACAGTAAATGAATCATAAATGATCCCGTTATTATTTAGACAGCAGTCATTTAACCCTACTGACCAAATTGGCTATTGTGTGTACTGAATGAGGCCAATTCATTGCATGAGATGAAAGGTACCTCTATTTTTTTTTCACTCTGTTTGACGATTAATTGTCTAATTTAATATTAGTAACAAGAATAGCAACCTGGATTTTTTTTTCTACACGTTGTAGTTATAGTTGAACACTCTACATAGCCAAAAGTATGTGGACAACCCACCACAAATGGGTGTTTCAGCCACACTCATTGGTAACAGGTGTATAAAATCAAGCACATAGTCATGCAATCTCCATAGACAAACACTGGCAGCAGAATGGGTCATACTGAAGAGGTCAGTGACTTTAAACATAGCACTGTCACAGGATGCCACCTTTGTCACAAATCAGTTCAGTGCAATTTCTGCCTGCTAGATCTACCCCTGTCTACTGGAAGTGCTATTACTGTGTAATAGAAGCATCTAGGAGCAACACCTGGTAGACCAACAGGGTGGGACTGCCAGATGCTAAAATGTGCACCCTTTAAAAATGGCCTATCCTCTGTTGCATCACTCACTACATAGTTGCAAACTGCCGCTGGATGGAACATCCAGCAGACGATCTGTGCAGCGGGAGCTTCAGGAAACAGATTTCCATGGCTGAACAGTTGCACACAAGCCTAAGATCACTATATGCAATGTCAAGCATTGGCTGGAGCAGGGTGAAGCACACCACCACTGGACTCTGGAGGAGTGTAAACGTTCTTTGGAGCGATGAATCATGCTTCACTGTCTGATAGTCTGATGGATGAGTCTGAGTTTGGTGGATGCCAGGAGAACAATACCTACCAGAATACACAATGCCAGCAATAACGTTTGGTGGAGGAGGGATAATGTGCCAGGGCTGTTTTCACAGTTTGGGTTCCTTAGTTCCAGTGGAGGGTGATGTTAATGCTACAGGACACCGACCGGGTCATTTTTGAGAAATGTGTTACCATTACAGTTTATGTGCCCTTTTCGACAACAATCCAGCATCCCCTAGAGTGATCACCTTCACTAAAATTCAAAAAGTGAGCAGGAGCACCCACACCTCCTTTGGACTTTGCACCAGTGCTTCTATGTTACACAATTTGCAAGTGAACAGTGAGTGGACAATCAGCAGACTTTTCAATTGAACACATTAGCCCCTGGCTAGGTTAACTTCAGTCAGCTAATCAGTTAGCTATACAAGCTTTCTAATGAGAAATGTTTTTTGAGAACTTTGGTACATACATAATACACTTTGTGTTTTTCTTCTGACTCTAAACTTTACTTTAGAACAAGGGTGTAATGACTGTTGCTGCTAGTGATGTACACTTAGCATCTAGTTTGCAAATTAGAAGAGTAATTGCTGTCATATAAAATGGATGGAGTAGTTTGCTGCCTTACACTCAGTGAAACAAATGTAAAAATCAAGTGAAACTTTGAAAAATCAAGCTTTTTAAAGTATTTTATTGCTATTATGCTTATAAACAGCTTTGTTTGCCACTTCGCAATAATTACTGGGTTTGACACTCTATTTAAAGTAAAACAATAATGGAACAGCTCTTAAAATGGAGCCAGGGTTTTCCTTGATTCAGTCTCACAAATACTGTAAGAGCACTTTTTAAAAGAAACAGTAGTCATACCACCCTCTATACTTCCTGTAGTGTATTACAATCTGTCAGAATGACGATGTGGATCATATAAACATTATAGAACCTGATAGAGTACTTTCATGAAATAAATATGACAAAATCCATGTTATTGTTTTTTATTATTGACATTGCCAATTTGGAGCCTTAATATTTATCTTACTACTCTTTTAATTCATTAATGATTTCTTTGGAAGCAAAGCAGATAAAGCAGTGGAAGACGAAGCTTGTGTTTTTGTGTGAGATACCCAAACAGAATCCGACAACAACAGTAAACCGAAGAGCAAAGCATGCTGAGACATCCGTCTCAGTTTGCAGTTTACACGCATTAGCCCTGACACACTGACATGGCTTCAGGATGTATTAAACTCCACTGCCATCTCTCCACTGCACTTGTAATGCTCAAGACTTTTCTCCCCTTAAACGCTCTCACAGCCCTCACAGGACGAGTGAAAAGTAAAGGAGCTTCTCAGCAGCTGAACATTAACAACTTAACGTGCATCCCTGGAGGCAGCATGCTTCAGTTGTGTGAAGCTTTTTTGGGGGCGGTTGGGGTTGGCGGGGGTGGTAAAACATTAGACTTTCATTGGTGTTAATTGTTCACTGTTTGCTTTAGAAGGCTCTTTAAAGCTTAGTTTCCCAGGACTCTGGTGAAATAAATTACGGCACTCTAAGATGTTGTTTGAAATTGCCCTCTCCTGTCTCCACCCACAAATGTCTACTTTAGTAACTGCTGTTTTGAGGTTGGACAAGCTTTACAAACCACTGATAAGATTTCCATTCAACCTAATGAGAAACTGTAAAACAAACTCAGTTTATATCACAATACACAATGCAGTACTAATTCAACATAACTGTAGAACAGACTCAGAGTTTAGACCATTGCCCACCAAACAAACTCAAACTTTTTCATTCTAGTTCTTTTTGTTGGCTTTGCTTTTCTCTTTGCATGTTACCTCTAGGTGACATCATTAGGAAATGTGATATCCATTTTCATAGCTATGCTAATGGCACCCAATTATACATTTCCATGCCTTCTGATAATCAAGACTCTGTTGACAGGCTTACCAGCTGTCCAAAATGAATTGGACCTTTTTGACTCAACTAAGAAGTGTCAGTTGTGTGAACTCTTGTTTCCTCAAGATGAGCCATGTAATATGTTATTATATAATTTTGAGTTGAGCTGAAATCTCATATTTAACAGTGAGTAATTGATTTGAGGTGCTGTAACTTTTGGACACAGACATCACAAGTAGTTATAATGGAAATAGTGAGCATTTCACAAATATTTGGCTGGGTTTTGACACTATAGATTCTATGCTATAGCACTCTACAGCTTCATCCTCGGGTCAGTTCCTCCATGCTCTGCCCTGTGGTCTACACCAGGCCACAGAACAACTGCAATTAATCTGAATCACCCTGTGAAGTCAGAGAGAAACCGGAGTATCTGTGCAGTCCCTTGTAATCCCCAGGCACCGTCCAGTGCATCCCTCTTTCAAACGGACGGTGATGGAAGTGCGCCGGGGTCCAGGCTGTGCCCTACACTATGTGCTGTCATGTCGGTGAAGCAGAGCGAAAGAGAAGTAGGCCACCTGTCTGCTTCTCCTGCCCTCCAGTAACACTACTGTACCCGTGCTGTACTGCAGTCTGGTCCAGTATCCACAAACTAAACCTGCCTAATTCAGCGGAGCAAGCACAAATCTCCAGCCATGCACATTAGATATGACAAGCAGCCCCTGAGCAATGTTTAAAGAACACACGCTCTATCCAGACTACAGAATTCAACCAAACAGCCTGCAGGACATGGCCTTTAAAGGGGCCTATGTACCACATTTTCATATGTTTCATTTATTTCGTTTTTTCCATGAGGTACACTTATAACATTTTTATGGGTTTATGTACCAAAAACAGTCATAATTTATTTTTACGTGACCATTTTCCAAACTCTCTTACTCTTACTGTACCTTTAAGACTGAAATATGCAAATGAGCGCTGTTCTGATTGGCGGTGCAACATTCAAAAAGATAATCAAAACAAGATAATCAATATAATCAAACAATAATCCATTTACATCAAAGCACAGCATATATATTTTTTATTCTGTCCTTCCTCAGTCTTTCCATCAATCTACTAACTAGAACAACACTGGAGATGTGTGGGGCTGAACTGCTGTAAGCTGACTGGGTGGAGCTGAACTGCTGTAGACTGAATGGGTGGAGCTAAACTTCTGTAGGCTGACTGGGCAGGGATAAACTACTGTAGGCTGAATGGGTAGGGTTAAACTGCTATAGGATGAATGGGTGGGGCTAAACTTCTGTAGGCTGAACGGGTGAGGCTAAACTACTGTAGGATGAATGAGTGGGGTAAAATGCTGTAGGCTAAATGGCCAGGGCTTATCTTCTATAGACTGAATAGGCAAGGGTAAATTACTGTAGACTAAATGGGTGGGGCTAAACTGCTGTAGGCTGAATGGGTGTGGCTAAAAGCATACAGAATAATTTTGTTTCTGATGTTGATGTGTCTTCAAAGCGATAAAGCTAATGAAATGGATTTCGTCCGTCTGTCGCTCCGCCACAGCCTGCAATGCTCTGTCCAGGCAGACACAGACAGAAGGGTCAGTGAGAGCAGTGTCCACTTCTGGCCCTTCATCAAACGCTCAGCGTGACCAGAGCCACATGACACCTAAACCAGCTGCTGAGTGTCACTGCAATCTCTCTCACTCTCTCTCTCTCTCTCTCTCTCTCTCTCTCTCTCTCTCTCTCTCTCCCCATTTATTTCTCTCTATCTTTCTAAATCTCTTCACTCCCCTCTTTCTTTCTTTCTTTCTTTCTTTCTTTCTTTCTTTCTTTCTTTCTTTCTTGTCTCTATCTCTCTCTTTGTTTTTCTTTCTTTCTTTCTTTCTTTCTTTCTTTCTTTCTTTCTTTCTTTCTTCATTGTATCTCTCTCTCTCTCTCTCTCTCTCTCTCTTTCTTTCTTTCTTTCTTTACCCCTAATTTTTCAACTCTCCTTTTTCCTTGTCTTTCTTTCTTCTACTTTCAATGCCTCTCTTTCTTTTTTGCCTCTTTAAATATCTCTCATTTCTCATTCACATCTCTCTCTCTTTCTCTCTGTCTCACCCACTTTGTCTCTCTCTATCTCTCTCACTCTGTGTCTTTGTCTTCTTTTTTGTTTCGTTTAGTTCTTTCTCCACTTTCTCTCTCTCTCTCTCTCTCTCTCTCTCTGTCTCTGTCTCTCTCTCTTTCTCTCTCTCTCTCTCTCTCTCTGCATAAACTGAATGCGTGACTCCATTTAATCGGTTCTTACTTTACTAAACCTTGATCTGGTCAGAGCCATTTAATCTTCTCCAGCAGCAGATCTCCTACGGCCTGTCCAGCTCCACTTTGATCACTCTCTCTCTCTTTCTCTTTCTCTCTCTTTTCCTCTCTCTCTCTATCTCTCTCTCTCTCTCTCTTCTCTCTCTCTCTATCTCTCTCTCTATATTTTCCTCTCTCTCTCTCTCTCTCTCTCTCTCTCTCTCTCTCTCTCTCTCTCTCTCTCCACTCTCATCACAGCTGTCTCTGCTGGCACTCTTCACCTGGCTCTGATTTTGTCTGCTGAGAGAGAGATAGAGAGAGAGAGAGAGAGAGAGAAAGAGAGAGAAGATGAAGAAACTGATCTGTGAAGAACCTTGGACAGAGCACTTATGTTCGTGCTTGGCATTGTTAGAAAACTTTTAGGCTGCACTTTGATGAGCATGAATCTGAAGGCCAGGTGTGTGCTGAAAAAAACGATTTTGTGGGATGTGAAATCTAATATCTATCATTATGAGATCACTGGACAAAGGCAACAGAATTATTTAGCTCAGTTTTTATGGTATTCAACACATTTTGAAGCAATTTTATCTATTATTCTTGCTCAAGATAATTTCAAACCGAGAACCTGCACATTAAGGTAATTATAACACTGGTAAGGGGTGTCATTACAGGGGAATTCCACTGATATTTCAGAATTCCAATGTAATTAAGTTTGTTTACATTAAGATGTAAACAGAGTCAATCAGAGTGGTTTGGGGTGAAATGCTCTGTTCCAGAGAAACTTATCAAACCAGAATTGTTCACAGTGGTGGTGATAGGAACCAGACGTCCTTGTCTAAAAGCTCCCTCACAGAAAGTTATTACATGAAATGGTTATAAATATGCTGCTTTATGTCCGAGACATTTTTTTGATGACAGTTTTGATAAGATTTTCTCCTTCTGGCAGCTGGTCTTTTACATATGGTCACTATACACTATGGTTTTTCTTTTCAGCAAAAAAGCTGCAAAACAGTTCAGGAGTTCATTATTTTAAAAGACCCTTGTAGGTCATATTTTATTCTTTAGGTTTGTGTCACCTTCCTTGAAACATGGTTGCTTTTGTACTTCATTCTCAAATATATGGTTATAAATAGAAAAAAACAACCAAATCAACCAAAACATAAAAGCTAGTAAGACATTCAGAAATATGTTCTTTACTTTATATGTTGCAGTTTTACTTCAGTAAACATTTCAGTTCAAAGCCGAACACTGAATATTAATGGAAGATTGTTAATAGAGGCCTTTTAGCCTGTTAGCCTGTCTCTCCAGTTGTTCAGCCTAATTCTAGTTGTCAAAAAAAAATCAATTTAAACAGAACTCTCTATATAGCGTAATCAGATTTAAGGACCACAACTGTTCTTTTATAAACTGGATTTTGAAACTGCTAACCAGACCTATGAACTGGACTATGGCATTCCCTCCAGGCTTCCTCCGACCCCTCTGCTCTGGCCGTTGTTAAAGAAGTTCTCAGATACACTGTCCATTCTTTGATCAGTCATGTCCTGTGCGGCGATCCAGTCGTGCCGCACTGAGGATGGAATGACCGTTCAATCTTCAGGTTCAATCTCTAAGCCTTCCATCCCAGACTTCACCTTTTAAAGCTCCTTTGCAGAAGTCAGACTCTGAAACTATCAATTGCTGAGAGACAGCACGGAAGCATCACTTCCACTAAAGTCTGTCTCCATCTCTGTTAAAGTCCTCTAACCCATCCTTGGACTGACCGTTCTGTCCAAGCTAATCAGCCTACCTGTCGTTGCCGGAACCAATCCCAGTCTGTTCATTTGGCACATCCGCATTCTCCTCCATCAGCCAAGTGACAGAGAAAGCACCGCACCATCCACCTCACCTGCACTCGAAACACAAAGAGCCTTTCTGGAAGATTTTTTAGTGGGAGTCCTTATATGTGCCTATATTTTCTACTGGAAAGTGTTTTTTAAACAAGAACTGTAGACATTTTTAGGTTCTTTTAGGCAACCTATAATAATAATAATAATAATAATAATAATAATAATAGTAGTTGTAGTAGTAGTAACAATAGTGATAGTAGTAACAGTAGTAGTAATAAAAGTAATAATATTAATAGTAGTAATAGTAATAATAGTAACAGTGGTAGCAATAGTAGTAAAAGTAGTAGGTAAAGTAGTAGCAGTCATAGTAAGAGTAGTAATAGTTAAAGTCGTAAAAGTAAAAATAGTAGAAGTAGTAGTAGTAATAAAACTAGTAGCAATAGTAGTAGTAGTAGTAGTAGTAGTAGTAGTAGTAGTAAAATTAGTAGTAGTAGTATTAATATTAGTAGTAGTAGTAGTATTAATTGTAGTAGTAGTAGTAGTAGTAGTATTAATTGTAGTAGTAGTAGTAGTATAAAAAAAGTAGTAGTTACATTTTATAAAGAGAAGAAATGTTTATATTTGGCAGAATCTCCAGGTTAGACTTTTATTTTGAAGACCCTGTGGAGTGGTGGGTTTTCCAGTGTAGAGCAGAGGGCTATGTTTAATGCTGTGTTTCACCATGTTTAGCACTGTTTTCTGCAAATTAAAAATGAAGCTGCATTACAGACCATAACCTTAAATGATCTAATCTCTTAAAAAACAAAACAAACAAAACAAAACAAAACAAAACAACAACAACATCAACAACAAAACTATATCTGAATCCCCTAATAAAGAAATATCTGAATAGTTGAATATTCAGATCGAGCCCGATAATACAGTCTGTCTTTCACCTGTATGTATATATATATATATATATATATATATATATATATATATTTTTTTTTTTTTTTTTTTTTTTTTTTTTACAGCATGGAAGAAATGTTTCAAGGTTTTTGCATTGTTTAAAATGGTTCCTCTGGTTTGTACATTCTGTGCTGATGAACAAAGTCACCCCAGCAGTGCTACTGGTTGAAGCCATGAAGTACTCAATGTGATGTTTCTTCACGCTGGAAAACACAAAATCACTAATGGCAGCAAATTCCATTTAAATGGATAGAATTACGCTTCTGCAAATGTGCAAACTCCAGTGTGACCCTGGCTTTACTGTGCATGTCAGTCAGATGGCCCTTTCCTGTCAAAGTAGATGCTTTTTCACCACATTTTTGAACTCTTGACGCGTGAGACTATAAAAATGATGTTTATTCATCCTAATGTTGCACTATGACTGGTCTGCGAACTGGCAGCGTGCGGTTCAAGGCAATGTCTGTGCCTGGAACATTATCTCTGTTTCCCTGTCCAGGTTGTACGAGCCGATAAACCCCAGACTTTGAGGTTTTAAGAGGCTCTTTCTCTTCCGTTTGTTCTATGCAAATTGTAATTTCTCTTTATATTTCCCCTTCTCTCTCATTGCAGAGGTGTACTGGAGACGCCTTTTCATAATTTTTTTTTGAGTTACTTTATGGAGGCACTCAAAGAGCTACGAAGCTTTTTTTTTCCTTCTGTAAACATGTTATCATTTTTTACAGCTGTAAGTGAAGGTTTGACTGAAGCACCGGGGTGCATTCATAATGGAAGCCCACCTGCTTTGGCAACCTTTAGATGGTTTCCTGGTGCTTTATTTATTATTTTTTTAATTTATTAATTTTTTTTCTTTCCAGAGTTGAAGAAAAAGCCATGCTGTCCCCATAGTGAAGCATAACACTCTTAAAATATAAAGTTTTCTCAGTGGTTTTTGGCTTGGAAATACTCTTCTAGGAAAAATCATACATTTCTTTACTACAATGTTATCCTCAAATTACCATATGTTCATATAATGAACCATAATAATGTATGTTATCAAAAGTAAGGTTTTACATGACTCACCAATACTGTTTTTTATATTATATGAAAAATGTGACATCATGAATGTACATGAGGCACCTTTTTAAACTCATATCTTAAGTTCAAAAGTGCTTGAAAATATAACAGCGGTGTTAAAAAGTTTTATGCTGTTCTGGGTTTCTCACATTAAACACAAACTTTTTTTCAGCTGTTTGAAGCCGTCAGTGCTGAGTAGAAAAATACTGTCTCTTCTCTCTGCAAAAGACTCTTGGTAGATTTATTCACAAAACTTTAAGATTTAAAGAAATCAAAGGGGAAATTATCCCCCCATATTAACTATCTTTTGCACAATGTTGCCTCAGGGCAACAAACTCATTTTCCTCACTTTACGATAACATTTAACATGGCATTAAGGGTTAACAATAAAGGGAAGAGTTTGAGTAAGTCAATAAAAATTATGCACTTGGTCTTACCTAAATCTAAATCTTTTAGATTTAAACCTCTTTTTTTAACATTCAGTATAACGTTTTTTGTTTTGAGAATTTGCAGAAATATGTTTGTTGCCCTGAAGCAACAATGTCTTACAATTTCAGGGAACCCAGGAAGCTGTATGTCATTTCTTCCCATGTCTCACAATGTTGCCTAAAGGAAACATACTCCAAAAAGACCCCTGCACACATTATTATTTTTCTAAAAACTGTTTTTCAATTTCAAAATCTGGACCGATTAATAGCGTTTATTTTCCAAAATGATTAAAGAAGAGTTTCTTTATGGAACCCAAAAGTTGCTCTTCCAGTGCAAAGAACCATTTTTTATGACTTTTTTATTTTTAAGAGTGCAGTTTGGACCACAACATTAGACTCATCAATCAGTGAAGCCCACAGCTCTGAAAGATCAGCCGGTGTTTGTTTATCCCTGTATAAAGGTCAGCACTGGTGATTCATGTGGGTTTTTTCGTTACGAGGACAATTTTTTTTTTCTTTTTTCTAGTGGGGGGACCAGAACCTCCTCTACATTTTCTTTCCCTTCCCTTGATCATTCCTTCAGAGGGATAAAGTCCACTTTACATGAAAAAAAAAAAAACTAATTTAGAGTCTCTTCTTAAAGGATTAGTGGTCCACCACCTCCGTGGAGGAGTTTCCTTCTGAATCCTCTCCATCAGATCAAACAGCAGGGTTGGCTCAGGTAGGCTTCACAGAGGCTGAAGTAATGAGGGGTCAGTCCAAAAACACGGAGGCCTTACAAAACACACAATTACGCTTTTAAGGTCACAGCAGATTGCAGTTGGTGAAAGAGCAGAAAGGTGGTGCCCATTGTGTCATTGGATACTGCTCTCCAATCAGTCACTTAAACACAAACTCCACAATCCCCAGACTTACTACCCAGTTATTAATCTTAATACTTGTTATTCAGTACTGCAAATGATTCAGCAACTACAAATTATGCAGTATATACTATGACTTATTCACTAACCTCTATGAATCATCCAATACACAAAATGAATTTCTCAGTAACTACTATAAATGATTCAGTTTCTACTATGAATTATTAAGTACATACAACAAATTTCTCCATAATTAATATAAATGATTCAGTAACTGCAAGGAAATGTTCAGTATGTACAATGAAATATTCAATATCTACAAAGAATCTTCCAGTAAGTGCTATAAATTATTCAGTAACTACTAACAATTATTCAGTATCTACTATGAATTATTCAATATCTACTATGAATTATTCAGTATCTACTATGAATTATTCAATATTTACTATGAATTATTCAGTATCTACTAAGAATTATTGATTACGTACTATAAATCATTCAGCACCTACTATGAATTATTCATTATCTACTATAATTTATTCAGTATCCACTGTAAATGAATTATGCAGTAACTACTTTGAAATATTCAGGACATACTATAAATTATTCAGTATTTACTATGAAATTTTCAGTTACTATTATGCATTATTCAGTACATGATATGATTCATTCAGTCACGAGTAAGAATTATTACAATGAATTTCTCACAAACTACTATAAATTATTCACTACCTACTAAGAACTATTCAGTATCTACTATGAATTATTCAACAACTACTAAGAATTATTCAGTACTTTCCCTGAATTATTCAGTATCTACAATTATTTTTTCAGCATATACTATGAATCATTCAGTACATAAAATAAATTATTCAGTAACACTTCAACCTCCACAATGGATATCAATTTTTAAAATAAAGACCTAAGTAAAATAAACCACCTAAGTGGTTCTTGGCTTGCATGGTTCTTAGAATATCCTTTGAATTGTTTCTAGTTTGATATACTTTGAGTATACATTGAAAAGGTTCTCCACATTAAACACAGTTTTACAAAAATGGATGTTTAGAGAATCGTCTACTGTTAAAGTCTTTATAGAACCAATATAGGTCTACCAAACTCACTTGTGTGTTTGTTGTTTTGTTTTTTTTTCCCTCTTACACAGATCTTTACTGACTGGTTTAATTGTTAATTTTAAATATTATGTCAGTAACTGTCAGTAAATTTCTAAAAAAAAAAAAAACTCACTGAAAGTGTTTGATCACCAGTCACTTATGAATAACCTTATAGCTTAACCTACATCTTCAGATATTATCAGTGCTTTATCAACAAAATTTCTACTCATGTCAGACTTAACCCTCTGGGGTCTGAGTTCATTTTCTAGATTCATGCATATCTTGTTAAACTCTTTTTTAAAGGCTCTTGCATTAACATGATACTCATATGTTTTATATCTCAATGCTCCGTTATCTTCATCACTACATTTCAAAATGTCTGCAGCAACTTCAGCAGCTGTAAACTTTCTGCACACCATTTCACACGTGTCTCTGATGTGGACTGAATGAAGAATGAAGGGTTTCCAGTGTGATGAGTCAGTGCGTAGTGTTTTCCTGAGTATGCATTGGTCAGTTTCATACAAACTGTAGATGGACGCATGAATCCTCCAGTTCCTAAAAATGAGAGACAGATGATATATATCTCAGCCCCTCTTCACAGCCTTATAACTCCGGATGTGAGTCACGTATGATCTCATGATAAGATAGTATGGAAAAAGTGACTCTAGATGACTCTAGATTCAGGAAATACATTAGTTAATCTGATGTTCTCTCTTTTCTGCTTTTTCTTATTAGCACACTAGTGCATAAAGGTCATATGAGATGCATGGGAACACTTCACACTCTTCCCACATGTGATCTGTATGTCCATTCCTTTAACATGATTATTTTTAATTCATCTAACGCAGCACACTGTTTCCTCTCCTCCTCTCACTCTTTCTCTTGAAGCAGTTCTGATCTGACTCTGTTAATGCTGGTTTGACAGTGCTGCGCTGTCACATGCGCCCCAACACTCCAAAGCAATTACATCTAAGACTGTTACTAACCCTCAGTAAGGTGTCCATTTGGGTCGCAAATACCAGAAAAAACAGCTCTAATTACTTCTGAAATAATGAATGCTTGGCCCCCGTGGCGCTCTGCATTTAACATTCACTTTGCATATCTCAGAGTGTGTCGGCCCCGACACCCCCAATGCGGCTGCAGTATCCTGAACACGCGCCTGTGTGTGTTTGTGTGTGCATGGGTGTGTATGTGTGTGTATATGAGAGCTTGTTTTTGTACATTTTCAGGACTTTATAATAAGAAATACACAGAAAACATAAAAGCATATATAATTTATTTCAATAAATAAATAAATAAAAGAGCAAATATTTATTTTATAATATTTTCAGATATTATGGAATACATAGCACATGCTAAATTATATATATTTCATATTCATGCATTTGCAATACATGCAAGGTATATATACCCTATATATACCTTATATTGTATGGGTAACACTTTCAATGAATACCATGTTTATAAGAACCAATTAACATGTTTGTAATACATTAACATATTATAATGCATCATAGACATGGCCATAAATGTTGATAAAAAAGCATTACATTTCATACCCATGCTTATTATGCATAAGGCATTTTTAATGTAATGAATTATCAGTAGTCTTATTAGCATGTTCTATTAACACTGCATATCCAACAGAATGCTAGCAGAAAGTGTAGTGATGTTGCAAAGTGAAGATTTCTAGTGGTTAATGTTAGAACCAGTGAGGGAGCAAATTACAAGGATAGCGTTCTGCTAAACTGCCTCTCACTCTCCATGCCTTCACTCCACAGTAACTTCATGCTGGTGTGATGTCAGAGGAGGTTTCGGGGGCGGGGGGGGGGGGGGGGGGGGGGGTCTGTCAGGTACTCGGTTTGCTGTGATGAAATGTTTAAAGTGCTGGTTATGGAAAGCATATTGTAGCAATAACTCCAGGTCAGACAGCTTGGTTGGGGTATCTGTATTTTCAGGACTGAAGTCCCAAAGGTGCAGCCCTAACAAAACCTGTGGTGAGAGATAACAAGCTGGAAATGTCAGGGAATAAATATACTTATTTGCCACTCTGCAGGTTGGGACTGACTTCTTTGGCACTGACAATGTAGGATGTTATTGACTCTTATCGTTTATTATATTAACAAGGCTATAAAGGGAATAAAGTGTAATTCATTTTTATAAACATGTATAGCCATATTTATGGTGCCAGACATGGCTGCTGTAAGAACAAAACCTCATATCTCCAAAATGGTAGCTTTACAGGAGAAGTAACAAACCCTACTTTACTTTTGATATAAATCAATGCAACCAGGCTTTTTTTATTTTTTAAATATTTTTTCTTTAGTCCACTCATCATGAAATTTACACAAAATGTAAAGGACAACATTTTTCAAATGATATCAAAAAAATGGAAAATGACTAAAATAGAGATATGAGGTTTTGTTCCAACAGCTGTGATATATATATATATATATATATATATATATATATATACATACACTTTTTTCTATCTGTCTGTCCTTCAGTGCAGGAAGGCTGCAGGGTTCTGTCTCTTTTACTGCAACTGCACTCCACTGAGACGACGTCCGCTTGACATGTGAAATCAATCTGAGTGAATTTGCCAGCAGACGTGCCGCCTCCGTCACCGGAGGCCAGTTATCCTCATTTATTCCCATTTCCTAACGCATCCTCTTCACGCGAAGGGTGTCAGTGCTGTTAAAAACGGTATTTATTAAATTATTTATTTGTTTCTCATTACAGAGCACGATTCAAACTGTGCTGAATAGCAATGTGTGGTGTGAAAAGAAATTGGAAATATAGAAAAGTATTATTAATATCAGTTTTTGCATTTTTCTTTCCTGTTTATTTTGTTTGTTTGCTTCTTTCTGATTACAGAGTGCCATCTACACTGCATTGAGAAGCCACATATCAGAAATTGGAAATAGAAACAGTGATTTTCTTGCTCTGTTTTCTTTTGTTGCAATTTATTTATTTATTTATTTATTTATTTATTTATTTATTTATTTATTCACTTGCTTACAGTGAATCAGAAATATTAAAGTTTTATTTTCTTTCTTTATGACTGCGTGCATATATAGTTATTCTCTTATTTAAAGTTTAAAGTTTTCCTTTTCTACTCACTTTTTTTACTAATATTTTTACTAATGTATATATATATATATATATATATATATATATATATATATATTACTTCAGTGGTCAGAACCCCGAGGACCATCACAGAGCAGGTACTATTTGGGTGGTGGATCATTCTCAGCACAGTGGTGTGTTAGTGTGTGTTGTGCTGGTCTGAGTGGAGCAGACACAGCAGTGCTACTGGAGTTTGTAAACACTGTGTCCACTCACTGTCCACTCTATTAGACAGACTCCTACCTTGTCAGCCACCTTGTAGACCTAAGATCAGAGACGATAGCTCATCTGCTCATCTGCACAGTTTGTGTTGGTCAAGCTCTAGTCCTTCGTCATTGGTCACAGGACGCAGCCCACAGGATGTTGGCTGGATATTTTTGGTTTGTGTACTATTCTTAGCCCAGCAGTGACACCGAGGTGTTTAAAAACTCCAGCAGCACACAACACACACTAACACACCACCACCACGTCAATGTGACTGCAGTGCTGAGAATGATCCACCACCTGCTCTGTGAGGTTCCGTGGGGTCCTGACCACTGAAGAACAGGGGAAAAAGGGGGCTAACAAAGTATGCAGAGAAACAGATGGACTACAGTCTGTAATTGTAAAACTACAAAGTGCACCTATATAGTAAGTGGAGCTGATAAAATGGACAGTGAGTGTAGAAAGCCAGAGGTTATGCCTGATTGGTGTATATGGATTTTTTTTCACTCATTGACTGCATGGTATAATAGGTATGATATATACAATCAGTGATGATGTATATGATATATGATAAATGTGAAAAAAATGACTGCATGTATGATAAATGTTATATAATGTTATACACACTCATTGATCAATTGTAAACATGCACAGAGGAGTTGCAAAACAAAAACCCAACAAATGTATATACGATATTAAATGACTACATACACTCTGACTGTGTATATATAATGATATATATGATACATACACTTGAATGTATATGTGATCTATATGATGCAGAGAGTGTATGGAGTGTATTTTGTCCATTCACATATATGTAAAAACATGCACAGCCTTTAAATAGAAACAATCCTAACCCTAACTTTCTATATTAGGGTCAGATTTGAGCAAACTGATGATGATTGTGATTAATCACAATTTCTCATTTGAATCATTTAGGTGTATGGTAGCGAGACTTGTTCCTTTATCATAATTTGCTGACTATTCTACTCTTAAAAAAAGAGAGAGAACGAATGTTCTCAGCTAACAAAAGGCCATGGAAATCTTGTGATTGGGCTGCTTAGCTACATTCTGCGCAGAGTGATATAATTTGGATGGTTATTGTCTAAAAATAATGGCTACTCATTGGCCATTGTGGGTTGATTATTGAACAATGCGGTTGAATAAAACATCATTACATTCTATTATATCTTTAGGGCAAGTGGAAGTATCTTTATAGTGGATGTGCTACAATAACTGCGACCTTTCAGAAGGACCAAGCTGAACTTTGAACGATAACAGAATTTCCTTTGTGATTGGATTTGCTTCCTGGAGCTTTGAATTAGCAACAGGCTGGCCAGGTTATGGGAACACGCACACACATACAGATATAGACAGATATAAATGGATCAGCGTGGAGGAGTAATCTCATCTCAGTGCCACTAGCGGTAATACAATATTCCTGGCTAACAGGATCTGATGGCATTGGTAGGTGAGTATCTGCAGCAGTTGTCGTGCTGTTTGGATGGCAGGGTTTAATCCCTGGACTAAAGCAGGTTTACTTTCAGTGTCTGTGGCCCTTCAGGCAATTGACTAACCGAGTGGCATCGGGCCCACTGCAATTTTCAGAGCTTCTACTCCCCAGAATGAGGCCAGGAGAACTTTAGCTAAACTAGCTCTGCTTTCACACTGAAGGATGATAAACCTTAAATGTGACACAAATAAACAACATCAAAACACAGAACATCGGGCATGTTTAATTCACATTAAACTTAAACACAAAACTTTCTTTTCTTTTGGGGGGCGGGAGGTTAACTATGTTCGGTCCATAGCAAAAAATCCAACAAACATGCAGAAATATCTCAAAAAACAGGAAAGCAGTGATGATGGGTCAGCTGCGTAGTTAAATAGATGGTTTGGAACCCTTAATAAAAAAGCTTCTTGGATCATAAAAGCGTTCTTCAGATTGATGGAGAATGTGTTGGTTCTATGTAGCACCAAAAATTGTTCTTCTATTGTTACAATATCAAGCTTTTAGCAATAGAAGAACCTCTTTTTGATGCTTTTTCAGAAAGGTTCTATATAGAAACATTGGCAATATATTGTCCAACAAACTCAAGAACCACGTCATCACGCAAAGTGTTCAAACCATTTTATTTCCTAAAGAACCCTTGAAGAACCCTCTTTGTTTAGAGTATGTTCCTTTTTGGAAAAGTGAAAGGATAACACTTCATAAAGTCAGGTTTCATAATTCCATAATGCATTATAATATCTGTTCAATGACCAGTTAGCTAACAAACTACTGCATCAAATCTACATTACATGTAAAAGTACATGTTTTATTTTAGCGAAGTTGATTAAAAGCTGATTAAGCTGTTGCTATGCCAGGAGGCTGATTATGTCTCGATTCTGAAAAACAAGTCACCAGATTTTGTTATTCTTCTTTTTACACTTTTTAATCCCACCAATGGGGAAATTTCACTTCTGCATTTAACCCATCCGTGAAGTGAAACACCACATACACACACTAGTGAACACACATACTAGGGGGCAGTGAGCACACTTGCCGGACTGGGGGTTGGGTGTCTTGCTCAAGGACACCTCAGTCGTGGACTGTCGGTGATGAAGATTGAACCGGCAACCTTCCGGTCACAGGGCCAGTTCCCTAACCTTCAGCCCACGACTGCCCCAAAGACAGCACCCGCTTGCCAAGGACAGGCAGGACCATCTTAGAACCACACCAGAATGGGATTCAAGACATCGCACCAGCCAACGGAATCGAAGTTAATGCGACCTGTCAACTGCCCCATCAGGGCCGACATGCCATTATTATTATCAACATGCCATTTGCTAAAAACAAAAGCTCTGTCATGTTCAAAATCTCCCAAATTGTAACCTTACAGAACCTAACCTAACATTAACATCTGTATAAAGTTCATAGTGGTACATAAAAACGCAAAGGCAATATGCATGCTATCATTGTGAGTGCTGTTCAAATGATCCAAGTTATTCTGACACACTGTAATACACTACAGGAAGTGTAGGGGGCGATATGACTTCTATTGTTTCATTTAAAACAGTGCCCTATAATGTTTATATGATCCACACAGTCATTCTTACAGACTGTAATACACTACAGGAAGTGTAGGCGGCAATGTGACTTATATTGTATCATTTAAAAAGCGCTCTGTAATGTTCATATTATCCCCACAGTCATTCTGACAGACTGTAATACACTACAGGAAGTGTAGGGGGCGATATTGCAATAGCAATATTGCGGCAGCAAAGACCAATAAACCAAAGAAGATGAAATAGTTAAATTAATTGATTAAATGATTAGTAGTAGATTATTATTTAAAAAAAATACGAGCTGCATTTGTGTGGCTTTTCCATTCTGAATGTTGATAAGCTAGCTTGCACCTCTGCTGTTGAAATTGAGACTTCTGCGTGAAACAGAAGCTTTATACCTTTAAAAGAGACAGAAAAAAAATGCCCATTTCTGCAATTTGAAGAATTCTCTTGAAGAATTTAATGCATTATTCCTCACAGCTCTGCACTGTAAAAATGAAAAAGCAAACAAACAAACAAACAAAACAAAAAAAAACAAAACAACAACAAAAAAAGCAAGAAAATTTGTGTTATTGTAACTCGGGTATATCAAACTGGGGACTTTTAGGGCCAAAGTTCTGCAGAGATTAGTGTTAACCTTCATCTGATGCTCTGAATTCAGTTCATAAAGTCCTTGCTATTAGCTGATGAGCTGAATGGGGCGTGTTTAATGAGGCAGTTTGCTGCAGTCTGCAGTGTTTTGGCCTCTGAGGACTGGAGCCCTTAAATGTGAAATTTTTGGAATTTCAAATAGTAAGTTAACAAAATAACAATCTGTGTTGTATAATGTAGCAACTTATTATTTGAGGTTCAAAAAATGTTAATGCAGCTTGCAAACAAACTTTTTAAAGGTTAAAAAACCAAACTGATTTTACGCTGTGTACAATGTCAACAGGTCAGTCATAATTGCACACCTATTTTCTGCTTTATGATTTCTCAAAACTTTACTTATCTTCCTCTTCTTTTCCTGGGACCACCTGCCAATTCTATTGTTGATAATTATGCTCTGAATGCATGCACAGAGTTTAATTTTAATCTCTGCAGCATCTTCATATCACATTTGTATCCAGGTTCTTTACTACATACTTGAGCTTTTATTCTGTTCTCTTTACATTTACCCTTTGAAAATGAATGTTTAGTTTGTACTTTCAGTCTTGCTTATACTATCCTAGAGCTCTGTGTAAAATTCAGTAGAAAAGAAAATGAATAATCTAACTACATACATCACGATTACAGCAGGATAGCAAAACACAACAAGCTCTCACACAAGCAGCTGCCTAAACAGCTGTTAGCATTAGCTGGCTAGTTAAACCAGCTGTTTACAGAAACGTTAACTTAGAGAAACTCATTTGTTTGTTGGCGTGGCTCAGGAAGCTGACAAAGTGAAACATTACCAACCTTACATAAAATCAGTCAATTTTGTTTTCAATTGGCCAATAAACATACCACATCCTGTTTTATTTTCTTGTCCATTGATTCAGTTAAAACAATCATTTTGAATTGATGTTTGATAGTTTCACATGGTGCATTATAGTTTTTTTTTATAATACTTGTTTCATGGAGTCTCTGCTGAGTTTCAAGTGAATTGCCCAAGTCTTTATTTCAAGTAACTCCAGTAAAGTTTAGTTTGATACAGGCTTCAAGCTAATAAAGTTCCATCACAGAATACTGTTATCTATTTTTGTATCCTGCGGTTCTCTCTGTGTGGAGTTTGCATGTTCTCCCAGTGTCTGCGTGGGTTTCCTCCGGGTTCTCCGGTTTCCTCCCACAGTCCAAAGACATACAGTTAGGCCAATTGAACATGCTACACTGCCCCTGGGTGTGAGTGTGTGAGTGATTGTGTGTGTCTGTCTGTCTGCCCTGAGATGGACTGGCAACCTGTCCAGGGTGTATCCTGCCTTCCGCCCGATGACAGCTGGGATAGGCTCCACCCCCACCGCACCACAACCCTGAGGGAGAAGCGATGTGTGTGTGTGTGTGTGTGTGTGTGTGTGTGTGTGTTCGTTCACTAGTGTGCATGTATGTGGGTGTTTCACTGCACGGATGGGTTAAATGCAGAGGTCTAATTTCACAGTGTGCAAACATGGTGACAAATGGTTGTTAATTAATTCAATTTCAAACAAATGGATCACCCACTATACGTTACATAAGACAAACTTACTGGAAAACACTGCGGGAAAGTACGGAACACAGTACAGTAGTCTTACAGAGAGAAATAAACTCATCAGAATGCAGCGTGATTGCAGAAGGATGGATGAATGACCTCTGCTTGGCCTTTGGACCCAATGGAGGAGGAAATGGACAAGAAGTCAGATAAGTGAGAAGAGAAACAGTAACTGCCTGCTTGCCAGAGTAACAGGGTCAGTGAGTTGATGAATGGGTGGAAAAGCGAGAAACAGGCAGAACCATGTCTGCCTGCAGGGGCCTGTCCAGACCATAGCGCTTTGCAGCTCGTTACAAGAGGAAAAGTACGCTTTCTGGAGCGGCCCAAGAAAAATTGACAAGGAAAACAAAAGAAACAGACAGTGACATTGAGAAAAAGGAACTGTTTCGTCTTCATTCTTTTCCAGCAGGGATGGAAGTCGCTCTTTTTTCCTCTCTTCCCGTTCATCAAACAGGGAGATTGTCCGAGCGGGAGCATCATTAGCGCTTAGCCTGTTCTGGAAAAATGCAATGTAGATGCATTCGTTACCCAAAGAGTCTTTCTACCAAAAGAAAACTTCCCCATTGGCTAGAAACAGCAGCCAGTGACTGAAGCGGAGAGCGAGTGATGAAGGCCATTGATCTTTGAGTTGTGACGTTAATTAGCATGCCATTAGTGCGGCGTGTAAATATAGCACGAAGCCGTCCGTCACTGGGCTCCAAAACACGCGCCTTCCTTCCTTCTCTCTCTCTCTCTTTCTCTTTCTCTCTTGCAAAAACAGAAAACTGCAGAGATAAATCATAATTTCATTAGTGCCCTGCCATGCTCACGCCCCATCTTGCAGCTTACGCACTGCAGAATTCGTAATTAAAAGTGTGTGCACCGTTGCGTGAACGTCGCAGCTTCTGTGTTCTCCATCATACGTTGTGCGGCTGAAGTCATAAGGCCGTGGCCCTGAGCGCCGTGTAGATAATGTCGTTATGATTTTTTATGAGAGAAAAATGTGCTTCATAATGATACAGCTTCAGGAAAAAACAGCGTGAATGTGCAGAACGTACCCACAGGGTTGCTGTCTGCGTCAAGCTCCAGACAGAGAAACTGTAAGGTTTCTGGATCAAGTCCTACCTGGAGCACCATGAGTGACTCCATACGATGCAATATCTGTAAATCAAACTGTGTCAAACATTTGCGGAGTGCAAACCTTTCAAAATATAAAAGTTTTGCTTGTCAGTTTTGTAAAAATCAGTGTCAATGGTGGTGCTACCCTAGGAATAAACCCCAGCCACGCCCATTTCATCCCTTTATTGTGACCATTATTCATTATCATATCATTATTTAGATGAAACCTGCTCTTCATACCTAATAAGACACTTTGATGAACATATATTTTTTTTCACAATGCATTCCATTTTGTGTGGACAGGTTTAAGTCTGCACTTTGTTTCAATGTCAAAAAAATGACAAAACCTTTTTATCACATTCAAATCATAATAAAATATCTCATCTTCTACTTACAAGCACTAATATGGTAAAGACTGAAAGTTTAGAATCGACACTTTCCACAAAATTCCTGTACTTCTTTCAATAAACTACAAGTCAGAAATTATTCAACAGAATATAGGAAAAGGTGTTTAGAGGCTGTTATACAGTATCCTGGGGCTTCTAGCAGGCTTATATCCCCTTAAATCCCAGGCTTATTACTTACTAATACAGGGACTTCACTGCAGATATTCTTAGGTTATAGATTATGTGTAATAAAACTTTGGGCTCACTGGCGGACCCTGGTCATGTATAAGGCTACTTGATAATTCACTAAACACACACACTTGGGCTTGAAATACTAGCAAGATCCATGATTCATCTTGGGTTTGGTTGGTTTCATACATAATTTGAAACTTGTGTAAAAATTTCATATTCAGGTTTCTCACAGCCCATTTCCAGCGTTTAAGAGAGTTTAATCTGAATTTCTCTCCACTTTAGCTTTACTATTTAAGGTATTACAATTTTTTAACCTTTTTAAATGCATGTGGTAATCACTCGTGTTGTAGTCTGGTTTAATTTGTCCCTTGATGTGGTGAAGAACTACCTACTGAGACAGGAAATCAACGTCTGACTGACATGCACAATTAGAGACCACTGTTTTTGTACGATATGTAGGGGCGATTTTCAAAATGATGCACCTACATGTGTCAGAAACAGGCAAGGATCTCACTTACTAGCTTCTAGATACATCTACAAATCTGACGCATAGTTTTTGAAATATGAGAAGTTGAAATTCACAAATATCTTTTTTTTTTTTCAATCAAGTGACTATGTCGTATTCAAAAACAGATTAATCCCCCTGTAGGGAAGTTGTACAGACATGTATACACACTGTAGGGTTGCACAGACCTTACAGGGATGATAGTTTAAGCTTGATGCTTTCTAGAAGCTGATCGAGTGATAATGACATGGATGCTTAAGAGAAGACAATAGGTGAGGAGCCTGGTGATTTCAGGGTCTATAGGGTTCCTGAAGGCAAGCAACAGACAACAGACATTTCTCCTTCAATCTACAGTGCTTCAAATATCAGATACTGAATGTCATTATCTCCCAAACGACTCAAGCCAGCAAGGTAAACTGAGAAGAAGAAAGAGGATGGAGAGCAAATGAGGTCCACAATACCCTCTTCTTCTTTCTCATTATAACAGTATAATAGTGTAACAGTATAATAATATAATAATGAAACCGTGTAATGGTATAACAGTGAATGTAACAGTATAATAGTGTAATTATATAATTGTGTAATAATGTAACAGTATAATAAAGTAACAGAATAACAGTGTAACAGTATACCACTATTATATTGCAACAGTATAATAGTATAACATTGTAATAGTGTAACAGCATAATTATATAACATATAAAAGTGTAATAGTGTAACAATGTAATTGTATAACAGTATAAAAATGTAACAATATAACAGTGTAACAGTATAATTATGTAACCGTGTAACAGTATAACAGTGTAATAGTGTACCATTGTAACAGTATAACAGTGTAACAATATAAGCATGTAAGTGTGTAACAGTATAACAGTGTGACTTTGTAACAGTATAATAGTGTAACAGTATAACACCGTAACAGTGTAACAGTACAACAGTGTAATAGTCACATGATCTTTAGGGGTGAATGAGAGCAGTCTGCCACTCAGCTCCTCAAAGAACCTTGAATGAACGTGCATACATCTAACCAGGAGTCTCCCACCTGTGCGCTGCTTATGTGCCTGTGTTGATTGACACAGATAGCAGATGCCACTTTGATGCTGGCCTGTCGTTTCCATGGCAACACATCAAGCTGGCAAGGAAGATTGAAAAGAGGAAAGAGGATGGAGAACAATTAAGGTCCACCATACTCTATATCTCTCTCTCTCCCTCTCCTTGTTGTTCTCTGTCTCTCTCATTGTGTCTTCCTCTTTACCCCCTCTCTCTACCTCTCTCTCTCTCACTCTGTCTCTCTCTGTCTCTAATTATGTCTTCTTCTTTGCTTCTCTTTGTCTCTTTGTCTCTCTCTCTCTCTCTCTCTCTCTCTCTCTGTCTCTATCTCAATCTTTCTCTGTCTCTCTCTCTCTCTCTCTCTCTCTCTCTCTGTCTCTTTCTCTATCTCAATCTTTCTCTGTCTCTCTCTCTCTCTCTTTCTCCATCTCAGTCTTTATCCTCTCATTCAGTAGGTCAGTTGTTCTATGTTAGTTTTGAGCCCACATAAGCACACTGATTAATTTAACAGTGTTTATTGTATAAAATACTAAATGGTCAGAAAAATTGGACAATTCGTTCTGTGTGAGCGCTCTCTCTCTCTCTCTTCTCACATTCGTCTCGGCAGCACATTACGCCAAATTATGGCACATGAAAGGAGTTTGTGAACAGAGAGCAGAAGAAATCACTGTTTCTTCTTTCAATTGAAAGGAGATGAAGCGCCAGCGGAGATTTAACAACATAGCAAGAAAAAATCAGATCAAACAATAACATTTCCCCCCTTTTGATTTTGATTATTCTTATTTTCATGACAGCAACTAAAATAAATTGTCAAAATATTGAAGGCTGAGTGAATTTTGAAGTAAGAGAAAGGGAAAAAAAGAAGCGGCTGTGAAGCTATACATGTCTGTAGGAAGTAATTGGGCAGGGTAAAAAGGACTTCAAAGGGAATCGTAAGTAAATGGAGCAGAGCCTTCATTTAGAATTAAGTCACTTCATCACTTTAATCAATTGTTTCAGAAAATTCGAACGCTAGGAGAAACCACTGATATACAGTCGAGTTCAGAGAGAGAGAGAGAGAGAGAGAGAGAGAGAGAGAGAGAGAGAGAGAGAGAGAGAGAGAGAGAGATGCTGGAGAGAGATCAGCTCCTATTTATGTCATAAACACATACATTATATACATATACATGATGTATGCCGTTACCTCACCAAGATCCCTGAAAACATCCTTTTCCCACCATATCCCCCTCTCTCTCTCCTGCCTCTTCCTCTTCTCTTTCTCTACCTATCCCTCTCTTGCCTCTTTCTCCTCTCTCTCTCTCTCTCTCTCCTTCTCTCCTGCCTCTTTCTCTTCTCGCTCCCTCTCTCTCCTGCCTCTTTCTCTTCCCTCTCCCTCTCTCTCCTGTCTCTTTCTCTTCCCTCTCTCCCTCTCTCTCCTGCCTCTGTCTCCCCCCCCACCTCTCTCTCTTGCCTTCTCACCCACTCTCTCTCTTTCTTTCTCTCTCTCTTGTCTCTTTCTCTTCTATCCTTCTCCTCTCTCTCTCTCTCTCTCTCTCTCTCCCTGTCTCTCCTGCCTCTTTCTCTTCTCTCTCCCTCTCTCTCCTGCCTCTTTCTCTTCCCTCTCTCCCCCTCTCTCCTGCCTCTTTCTCTTCCCCCACCTCTCTCTCTCTTGCCCTCTCACCCGCTCTCTCTGTCTTTCTCTTCTCTCCTTCTCCTCTCTCTCTCTCTCTCTCTCTCTCTCTCTCTCTCTGTGTAACTCTCTAACCCCCCCCTCTATTTCAAGTTCAGGTTAAAGTTTGCTTCATTGACATGACAAATGTGCACTTTTAATTTAAGAATTAAAAAGAGAAAATGTTAACTATCAATTACTAATATAAAAGTATATGTAATAAAGCAAAACCTATTGAGTATGTGTATGTGGTTTATAACAGGAAAAAAAAACTCATTATAAAAAATATTTATGTGAGTAAGAAGGGAAAAAATAGAATGATAAAATGACAGCTATATTACAGATAGTGACGGTAAAGAAAAGGCTGTGGTCTGGTGGTCACTCACTGTCCGAGAGTGAATGGCACTTATCTGGCAGTGGGCACAGCTGGACCCTCTCCTAACATAATTACTAATGTATCTTTATCTCCCAACGCCCTGAAGTTATTTATTTGTTTTTCAAATTGACTAAAATGTTTACTTCTAATAGATTCATACTTTGGGCAGCTTACCTCTCTCTCTACCTCACCTGTACTGCAGTGACAACACACTCTCTCCTCTCTCGCTAGTCAGAACTTTTTAAGTCTGTTTCTCTCGATGGCCAGGCTGTGGTCACTGTATTTGGTGAGGATCCATCTCTGCTTCATATCTTGGACAGTAACAAGATATTCAGGCAATTTGTGCCCCTGTTAAGGGCCAGAAAACAGTTCAGTCTGTTTTGTGAGTGAATTCTGTGTTTCCAATGTTCCAGGAAGGTATTTTTTGCTTTGTTTAATAATTCGGTTTACTCTGATTGGTGTTTTGGAAGCAGTGCTGGTCATATAGTCAGATTTTGGGTTGTTGTGGTCAATCTCTGCACGAGCTGACACGGGACTCTTTTTAGGGTTCAGCTTCTGGGATTGGAGTGCCTGAAACTACAACTTTGTTTTGGGACTTGATTTAAGGTGCATTGAAGATGCAAGGAGTAGAGGTCGTAAAGGTGGATGACTTCAAATATCTTGGGTCAACCATCCAGAGCAATGGACAGTGTAGAAAAGAGGTGAGGAAAAGGGTGCAGGCAGGATGGAGTGGGTGGAGACGGATGTCAGGGCTGATGTGTGACAGGAGGATAGCAGCAAGAGTGAAAGGGAAGGTTTACAAGACAGTAGTGCGTCCTGCTATGATGTATGGTTTGGAGACTGTGGCTCTGTCTAAAAGACAGGAGGCTGAGCTGGAGGTGGCGGAGATGAAGATGCTGAGATTTTCGTTGGGAGTGACAAGGATGGACAAGATTAGAAATGAGCAGATCAGAGGGACAGTGAAGGTGGAGTAGTTTGGAGATAAAGCCAGAGAGGCCAGGTTGAGAGGGTTTGGACATGTGTTGAGGAGGAATAGTGGATATATTGGTCAAAGCATGTTGGAGATGGAGCTGCCGGGTAGAAGGAGAAGAGGTAGACCTAAGAGAAGGTTTATGGATGTAGTGAAGGTGGACATGGAGATGGTTGGTGTGAAAGAAGAGGAGGCAATGGATAGGGCAAGATGGAGGCAGATGATCCGCTGTGGGGACCCCTAAAGGAAGCAGCCGAAAGAAGAAGAAGAAGAAGAAGAAGAAGAAGAAGAAGAAGAAGAAGAAGAAGAAGATTTAAGGTGCATCCAAAATGTAAGTTCTTTTTTCAGTGTTCATGATTAGAGGGAATCGGCCTAATTCAACCATGCAGGCATTTGTTGGTGTTTTCCTTTGAACATTTAGAATCATTCAGCAAAATTCTGCATGGAGGACTTCAGTGAGATTCCATCTAGTGTAGTCACGATGATTGAGTGGACCCCAGACTTCACTACCATACAGCGCAAAGGACAGGACTACACTGTCGAAGGTCTTTGTCCAGATTCTAATTCTTCTTCTTCTTTCGGCTGCTCCCTTTAGGGGTCGCCACAGCAAATCATCTGCCTCCATCTTGCCCTATCCACTGCCTCCTCTACTTTTACAACAAAGATTCTTTGTCCAGATTCTAATTGGGATATTAAATTGGGATGTTTCTCTCTCTTGCTCTGTTTATCTTCTCTCTCTTCCCATCTGTCTCTCTTTAGTGATGAGACACAGGAGCACATTCAGTGCAAGACTCATTCTACCGAAATGCACCACAGAGCACCACAGGAAGTCATTCTTACTTGTAGCCATTACACTCTATAACTCCTCCCTCAATGTACAGTAACTCAGAGGTGCAATAATTTGAACTGTTTTATACTGTATGTCTCATATTTATTATCAAAGCCACTGCCACTTACTGTATTTGTAAGAATTTAAACTTGTACTTATTGCAAATTTTTATTTTTTTTATTGCAATTTTTTTTTGTCTTAAATTATTAAAGTGTTTATTCTTCTAAATAAATGGATGCGACTGCAACAACTGCAGTTTCCCACTGGGACCAATAAAGGATTCTGATTCTCTGTCCCCATCTCTCTCTCTCTCTCTCTCTCTCTCTCTCTCTCCTATATGTCTTTCTTTCTTTTATCTGTGCCTCTCTCTCTCTCTCTCTCTTGTTCCAGTATCCTTCTTTCTTTTCTTCATCTCTGTCTCTCTGTCTGTTCTATGTCACTCTTCTCTGTGTCTCTCTTTCTTCATCTCTGTCTCTCTGTCTGTTCTGTCACACTTCTTTGTGTCTCTTTCTTCATCTCTGTCTCTCTGTCTGTTCTGTCACTCTTCTCTGTATCTCCCTTTCTTCATTTCTGTCTCTCTGTCTGTTCTATGTCACTCTTCTCTGTGTCTCTCTTTCTTCATGTCTGTCTCTCTCTGTTCTGTCACATTTCTTTGTGCCTCTTTCTTCATCTCTGTCTCTCTGTCTGTTCTGTCTCTCTTCTCTGTGTCTCCCTTTCTTCTGTTCTGTCTCTCTTCTCTGTGTCTCCATTTCTTCATCTCTGTCTCTCTGTCTGTTCTATGTCACTCTTCTCTGTGTCTCTCTTTCTTCATGTCTGTCTCTCTCTGTTCTGTCACATTTCTTTGTGCCTCTTTCTTCATCTCTGTCTCTCTGTCTGTTCTGTCTCTCTTCTCTGTGTCTCCCTTTCTTCTGTTCTGTCTCTCTTCTCTGTGTCTCCCTTTCTTCATCTCTGTCTCTCTGTCTGTTCTATGTCACTCTTCTCTGTGTCTCCCTTTCTTCATTTCTGTCTCTCTGTCTGTTCTATGTCACTCTTCTCTGTGTCTCCCTTTCTTCATTTCTGTCTCTCTGTCTGTTCTATGTGGCTCTTCTCTGTGTCTCCCTTTCTTCATCTCTGTCTCTCTGTCTGTTCTGTCACAGTTCTTTGTGTCTCTTTCTTCATCTCTGTCTCTCTGTCTGTTCTATGTCTCTCTTCTCTGTGTCTCCCTTTCTTCATTTCTGTCTCTCTGTCTGTTCTATGTGGCTCTTCTCTGTATCTCCCTTTCTTCATTTCTGTCTCTCTGTCTGTTCTATGTCTCTCTTCTCTGTGTCTCCCTTTCTTCATCTCTGTCTCTCTGTTCTATGTCGCTCTTCTCTGTGTCTCTCTTTCTTCATCTCTGTCTCTCTGTCTGTTCTGTCTCTCTTCTCTCTGTCTCTTTCTTCATATATGTCTCTCTGTTCTGTCTCTCTTCTCTGTCTCTCTGTATGTCTGTCTGTTCTATCTCTCTTTTCTGTTTTCCTCTCTTCATCTCTTTCTCTCTGTCTGTTGTGTCTCTTCTCTGTTTCTCCCCTTCTTCATCTCTGTCTCTCTGTCTGTTCTGTCTCTCTTCTCTGTGTCTCCCTTTCTCCATCTCTGTCTCTTCTATGTCTCTCTTCTCAGTCTCCCTTTTTTATCTCTGTATCTTTGTCTTTTCTGTGTCTCTCTTTTCTGTTTCTCCCTTTCTTCATCTCTGTCTCTCTGTCTGTTCTGTCTCTCTTTTCCATGTCTCACTTTCTTCATCTCTGTCTCTTCTATGTCTCTCTTTTCTGTGTCTCCCTTTCTTCATCTGTCTGTTCTATGTGTCTCTTCTGTGTCTCCCTTTCCATCTCTGTCTCTCTGAGAAGAATTCAAAGGAGAATTTAAGAAGCCATGCAGAAATCTGGAACATGCGCTTATAGCCCCAAGGGTAATCATGATATAAAATTTGTATTGGTGGTGTCTATAAGGTCCACCTACAGTAATGGATCATGAAAAAGAAAATTCATGGAAGTGACATGTTTAGAAGATCATATAAAGCTGCAGTCAATTTTACACCTCTCTTAAATACATCCAGAGAAGGAAAACAACCATTTTGGGTTACATTTAAAAACATTTGCAGGAAAAAAAATCTCAACATGACATTTAAAGTAATGCCTTTGTCCTGTGTTTACCACTCTTAAAAAATGATTCTTCAAGATATTTTTTCTATATAGAACCATGAACTTGATTGTTTGAACTTGAACCATATGCTTGCTGAAAGAGCTCTTCAGACTGATGAAGAATGGGCTGCATGTTGTCCTATATAGGACCAAAAAGGGTTCTTTTATTGTTACAGTCTTGACCTCATGACAATAGCAGAACCCTTTTTGTTGCTATATAGGTTTTATATAGAATCAGTCTGAAGAATGGTTTCACCATTCAGAGAGCCATTTAACCATTCACTTTTTTTTAGTTTTCATGGTTTTATGTAGAACCATTGTCCATCCATCCATCCATCCATCCATCCATTTTCTAAGCCGCTTCTCCCTCAGGGTTGCGGGGGGGGTGCTGGAGCCTATCCCAGCAGTCTTCGGGCGGAAGGCAGGATACACCCTGGACAGGTCGCCAGTCCATCGCAAGGCAGTAGAACCATTGTCTTACTATAAACCCTTGAAGCACCATCAAAACAGTGTTTTAGCAGATGGAGACAGCACCTGCCATCATTAGCCACCGTTAGCCACCATTAGCCTCCGTTTCCCCCTCAGAGCCCTGAAGGGAAATTCAAATCAATCTGTTCCAGACATCATCTTGACATATTATAATTATTTATAATGATATATGTTGAAAATATTAGCATTGTGCATGTTGTACTTCTGTGCTTTCATTTGCAGCTAGCTGCCCCGCTAATCAAGCAACTTGTCTTTAGCATATGGCTAGCAGTACATCTCAACTTTACGTCTTATTACATGACAACTATTTTATGTTGGGACCAGGAGCTGTGATGAAGGCCAGCTATTTTAATTTCCTAAGCAGTCATTAACTTATGAACTATGTTATATCTAAAACAGAGCTAGCGAGTTTTATTGTTCACTTAGCAGCTTAGGTAGGAACATAAATGAGCAACCAGCACTCCATGTAAAAATGCAACCAGTGAAAGAATGATAAAAGAAAATCAGTCTTGTATATTTCCATTACATAGAAATACAATAGTTAGAATTCAGTAAAAAAATAAATAGATATGCTTCTATTGCAAACTAAGCTATTGCTTCTATTTAGAATCGTGAAAACTCATTAGAATCGTGAACACTCAGATTGATGGAGAATGGGTTGTATAAGGTTCTATATAGCACCAAAAAGAGTTCTGCTAATGTCCTGACATTAAGCTTGTAACAATAGCAGAACTCTTTTTGGTACTGGTGTAGTCCATACGGGTGCTTAGACCATACACCTGCTTAAACGGTACTTGAAAGTTACTTCAGACTGATGGAGAATGGGCTGCATATGGTTCTATATAGCATCTAAAAAGGTTCTTATTTTGTTATAAGCTTGACATCATAGCAACAGCAGAACCCTTTTGGTTATATATAGGACCATTTTCAAAAAAAAGTTGTTCGTAGAATCGTATACAACACATTGTCCTTCAATCTAAAAAACTGTTTCACTGTGCAGTCAGGCAAGTGGTTCTATATAGAACTCATGGTTCTAAATAGGACCATTGCCTTTACTAAAGAGCCCTTCAAGAACCATCTTGTTTAAATGTATAACGTCATGTCATATTTGCTTCACATGTTCATTTTCTATGAACAAATGGACATAAATATAAGCGTCCCGGTGACATTCAGCCCTCATGCAGTAACATTATACAGAACAGAACAACAGATGTTTTTATTATTTGCTTAATACATTTCTCACATCACCATGTGAAGATTCCTGCCCCAGCATGAATAAAGACAGACCTACAAAACTGAAACTCATGCATGATTAATCAGACTAATCTTCAAAAAGCAAACAAACAAACAAAAAAAAACATCTGGGTTAAATTTACCAAAAAAATATTTTGGGGTCTTTTGCTCAAATAATTGTGCAGAAATGTTGTTTTGAGGAATTTATAAGTGCAGCTGTGCTGAATTACCTGAACAGTTGGGTATATATATATTACTGTGACTTGTTGGGTTGCCAAGTTAAGGCGTTTTAAACCTGACTATGTTGAGTTGCCTAATCAGTATTTCTTTAATGTGGCTCTGTTTGGTTGCCAAGTTAAGATGTTTTAAACATGACTGTGTGGGGTTACCTAATCAGTAATTTTTAAATTGCAGGATTTATTAAATATGACCTTGTTGGCTTGCCAAGTTATGGATTTCTTTAAAAATATTTTTTTTAGGATACCTAATCAGGAATTTTTTTTTAATGTGATTGTGTCAGGTTGCCAACTCAGGATTTTTTAAATCTAACTGTGTTGGGTTCCCTGATCAGATTGCCTTGTCAGAATTTTTAAAGATGTTCCTGTGTCAGGTTGCCAGGACAGGATTTTTTACGCGTTACTGCAGGGCCCTGGACAGGATTCCTGTATGAGAATGTGTTGGCTTGTCTGTTTGGGTGTTTTGCAGTGCTTGAAGAGAGGGCGCTATCATTAGTCATTCTGCAACAGCAAGGTAATGGAATTTTCCACGGATGAGCAAAAGAGTGTCACAGCGTTCTCTGTAGTGCAGCGTGTGAAAGAGGAGGAAGCAGCTACAGACAGCCAGCTTAACCCAGACTGACAGCAGCAGCAGTACAGCACACACATACTCCAACTCTCTCTCTCTAACTCTCTCTCTGACTCCCTCTGTCTAACTCTCTCTCTCTAACTCTCTCTCTGACTCTTTCTGTCTAACTCTCTCTCTGGCTCTCTCTCTGACTCTCTCTGTCTAATTCTCTCTCTGCCTCTCTCTCTCTGACTCTTTCTCTGTCTAACTCTCTCTGTCTCTCTGTCTAACTCTCTCTCTCTGACTCTTTCTCTAACTCTCTCTCTCTCTAACTTTCACCTACTCTCTGTCTAACTATCTCTCTGACTCTCTCTCTGACTCTTTCTCTGTCTAACTCTCTCTGTCTAACTCTCTCTCTCTGACTCTCTCTGACTTTCTCTGTCTAACTCTCTCTGTCTCTCTGTCTAACTCTCTCTCTGACTCTTTCTCTAACTCTCTTTCTCTCACTCTAACTCTCTCACCTACTCTCTGTCTAACTCTCTCTCTCTGACTCTCTCTGTCTAACTCTCTCTGTAACTCTCTTTGTCTCTCTGTCTAACTTTCTCACTAACTCTCTCTCACTCTAACTCGCTCTCTTTGTCTAACTCTCTCTCTCTCTGACTCGCTCTGTCTAATTCTCTCTGACTCTCTCTGTCTAACTCTCTCCCTCTAACTCTCTCCCTGACTGTCTCTGTCTAACTCTCTCTCTGCCTAACTCTCTCTGTCTCTCTGTCCAACTCTCTCTTTCTCTCTGACTCTCTCTAACTCTCTTCCTCTCGCTCTGACTCTCTCTCACCTACTCTCTGTCTATTTCTCTTTCTCACTCTGTCTCTCTCTCTCTCTCTCTCTCTCTCTCTAACTCTCTTTCTCTGACTCTCTCTGTCTACCTTTCTCTCTCTTTGACTGTCTAATTCTCTGTCTCTCACTCTGACTCTCTCTCACTCTCTCTCTCAGTTCAGTTCAATAAGCTGTATTGGCATGACCATATTCAGTTACAGTGTTGCCAAAGCCTCATCAAGAAGGAACAAGAAAAAAAGAACATTTAGAACATCCATCCATCATCTTCCGCTTCTCCGGGGTTCGGGCAGCATCTTAAGCAATGAGGCCCAGACCTCCCTTTCCCCAGCCACTTCCACTAGCTCTCCAGGGGGGATTCCGAGGCGCTCCCAGGCCAGCTGGGCAATATAGTCACGCCAGTGTGTCCTGGGTCTTCCCCGGGGTCTCCTCCTTGGTGGACTTGCCTGTGACACCTCACGAGGGAGGCGTCCACGAGGCATCCAAACCAGATGCCCGAACCACCTCAACTGGCTCCTCTCGACGTGAAGAAGCAGCGGCTCTACTCCAAGTCCCACCATTATGATCAAACTTCTCACCCTATCTCTAAGGGAGAGTCCAGACACCCTGCGGAGGAAACTCATACTCCTGAAGCACTTCCCACAGAATACCCCAGGGAACACAGTCAAATGCCTTCTCCAGATCCACAAAGCACATGTGGACTGGTTGGGCAAACTCCCATGAGCCCTCCACAATCCTGGAGAGGGTGAAGAGTTGGTCCAGTGTTCCATGACCAGGGTGGAACCTGCACTGCTCCTCCTGAATCTGAGGTTTGACTATAAGCTGGACTCTCTTCTCCAGTACCCCTGCATAGACCTTACCAGGGAGGCTGAGGAGTGTGATTCCCCTGTAGGTGGAACACACCCTTTGGTCCCCTTTTTTAAAAAGAGGTACCACCACCCCAGTCTGCCAATCCAGTGGCACCACCCCATGTCCACGCAATGTTGAAAAGGCGTGTCAGCCAAGACAGCCCCACAACATTCAGAGCCTTGAGGAACTCGGGACGGATCTCATCCACCCCTGGAGCCTTGCCACCAAGGAACTTTTTAACTACCTTAATGACTTCGGACTGAGTAATGGACGAGCCTATTCCCGTGTATCCAGACTCTGCCTCCTCACTGGAGAACGTGTCCGTGGGATTGAGAGGGTCCTCAAAGTTGAAGTCAAAGTTGAAGTCCTCAAAAGTTGAAGTCAGCAGCACACCATCTCCACTATATTCAGTGCTAGTGGCAAGCTGCTTTCCCCTTCTGAGTCGCCTGATGGTTTGCCAGAATCTTTTCGGAGCCGCCTTAAAGTTACTTTCCAAGGCCTCACCAAACTCCCACACCCAAGTTTTTGCCTTGGCGACAACTGAAGCCGCAGATCGCTTGGCCTGTTGATACCTGCCAGCTGCTCTGGTGTCCCACAGGCCAACCATGCCCGGTAGGACTCCATCTTCAGCTTGATGGCATCTCTCACCTGGGGTGTCCACCACCAGGTTCGAGGATTACCACCCCGACAGGCACCTACTACCTTGTGGCCACAGCTACAGTCAGCCACTTCAACAATGGAGGAGCGGAACATGGCCCATTCTGAGTCGATGTCCCCCACCTCCCCCGATATCTGGTCAAAGTTCTGATGGAGGTGTGAGTTGAAGATCAATCTGATAGGTTCTTCTGCCAGACGTTCCCAGCAAACCCTCACTATACGTTTAGGTTTGCCCAGTCTGACCGGCATCTTCCCCCACCACCTGATCCAACTCACCACCAGGTGGTGATCAGTTGACAGCTCAGCTCCTCTCTTTACCCGAGTGTCCAAAACACATGGCCGCAAGTCCGATGACACGACTACAAAGTTAATCATTGAACTGCGGCCTAGGGTGTCCTGGTGCCATGAGCACTTATGGACATCCTTGTGTTCAAACATGGTCCAGAAGTCCAGAAGAGTTCAGATCAGAGAGGCCATTCCTCCCAATTACACCCCTCCAGGACACACTGTCATTGCCCACGTGAGCATTGAAGTCCCCCAGTAGGACAATAGAGTTTCATTAGGAGGAGCACTTTCAAACATCCTTCCCAAGGACTCTAAGAAGGCTGGGTACTCTGAACTGCTGTTCGGTGCATAAGCACATACATCAGTCAGGACCCATTCTCCAAACCGAAGGCGTAGGGAAGCTACCCTCTCGTCCACCGGAGAAAACCCCAACATACAGGCACCGAGTCGAGGGGCTATGAGAAAGCCCACATCTGCCCACCACCTCTCACCATGGGCAACCCCAGAAAAGAAAAGTCCAAGCCCTCTCAAGGAGATTGGACCCAGAGCCCAAGCTGTGTGTTGAGGTGAGCCTGACTATGTCTAGCTGACTATATCTAGCCCAACTATATCTAGCCGACGATATCTATATCAGGCTCCTTCCCCGCCAGTGAGGTAACATTCCAAGTTCCAAAAGCCAGTTTCAGCAAACGAGGATCAGAACGCCAAGGCCCACGCCTTCAGACACTGCCCGTTCCACAAAGCACTGAACCCCTACTACTGCCCCTCCCATTGGTGGTGGGTCGATGGGAGGGGGGACTCATGTAACCCCTTTGGGCTGGGCCCGGCCGGGCACCATGAGTTAATGCCCGGCCACTGGACGCTCACTGGCGAGCCCCTCCCCCAGGTCTGGCTCCAGGGTGGGGCCCCGGTAACCTTGATCCGGGCAGGGTACACAAGTCCCGTTCTTTCATTATTTTCATAGGGGGAATTTTGGATCACTCTTTGCCTGACCTGTCACCTAGGACCAGTTTGCCATGGGAGACCCTACCAGGAGCTTTGCTCCAGACAACATCAGCTCCTAGGATCATTCAAGCATGCAAACCCGTCCACCACGATAAGGTGGTGATCCATGGAGAAGAACATTTAGAACAGAGTATAAGAATTCTTCAGTCATTTGAAAGTCATTTGATAGCAAAATAATTAAGCTCCACATAAAATTACAGTAAAATTAACAGTTTGGAATTGAGTTGTAAAGAGAATTAAGAGGGGAAAAACTGATACAAAAAGAGAAAATAAAATTGGGACACTGTGCAGAATGTAAATAAAAATAGGATGTAATGATATGCAAATCATAGAAACCATTTCTTTTAAAAGAAAATACTACAAATCGGACGTGTAATACATTCTGCACAGGTGCGTTCGTGTCACAGCAAAAGCAGAGAACTCATAAACCGGCTCTGGCAAAAGTTTATAGCATTCAACATGATGCAGCAGAAACCGGTCTACAGAGGAGAAGAAGTTTATGCTGTGAGCTTTAAAAGACAGCGGTGGGACGGACGTCCCACTTATGTGTCTCAGTACACCACATCTTCCTCTGCCTCTTCCTTAATAAGTATATGTGAAAAATGTTTTAAAATTAAATTTAAAAATTAAATTAAAAACACTAGTGTGCCAACTGGAAACTCATTTTACTCGGACTGGACCTCACCTTTTTTTTTTTTTTTTTGCTTTCATATTCACACCACCACCCCCCTTTTTCCAGGACACACACGCACACACACACACACACACACACACATATATATATATATATATATATATATATATATATATATATATATATATATACACACACATATATATATATATATATATATATATGTATATATATATTTTTTTTCTTTCTTTTCTTTTCTTTTTTCACTTTGCTATTAATGTCAAAACTCATTGTTTATTAATGGTCATATAGATATAAGATGATGTGGCACCACAACCACCCAACACCCCTCCAAACACCACCCCCACCCCTCACCCACCCCCTGCTTTGAGTGAAACAAAAAACAGAAATAACAGAGACAAAACAGAAGAAGAGAAAGGATGAAATAACGATAATAATAATAATAATAATAATAATAATAATAATAATAATAATAATAATAATAACACAATGGACAAACTGGACATACAGGATAGACAAACAGAAACACAAATGTCCCCTTCCCTTTTTTTTTGTAATCATAACATGGGTAGTTATCAAATCTTATGTAAGGGTTTTAACCCTTTTTTGATGAGTTTGGAGAGAGAAATCAGATCTCAATATATTGTAAAAACTGTGATCAGGTTTCATTGAATAATTTTGTGTTATTTTTAAAATTTGCTGTGAGTCTTTCCAAGTTGTGGTGATCCATGAGGAGGATAAGGCAATGCTTTATTGAAATGTTGGTCTGTCCTTCCAGTTCAGCAGTATAACTTTTTTGACGATGGTAAGTGATATGAATATAAAGGATTTGAGGTGATTGAGTGCTGAAAGTGAGGAAATGTCATTAAGTAGTGCTACAATGGGACATAAAGGGATGACAAGGCTGGACTATGTTGGCATTTATCACTGTGACTGAATCCCATACAGTGTAGTTTAGAGGCTGTAACATATGTTTTATGAACATATGTTTTATGTTATATGGGTTTTATATTGAATTAGCTGGAGTTTTGAATACATAAAGTATATATTTTGCCAGTTGACATTGAATGCTTCTTTTATATCTGAGGTCCATTTTTCATTTGGGAGAGAGATAGTGTCGTCCTGAAGTTTAAGGGAGTGTAGTTTTAATCTTTGAGTTGTATATACTGAAAGTAACAATTATCTGGTATATTGTATTTTTCTTTGATGTCATCAAATGTCATGAGCAAGCCATCAGAGAACAACTCTGCCAGGCTGGTTATTCCTCTCTGTTTCCAGGCTGAGAATATAAAAGGTTTGTAATGTATTAAAAACATGGGATTATTCCACAGAGGAGTTGGACCAGAGGGAGAGTGGCTGTAGTTAAGAATTTTGTTTGAATTTCACCACGCATTTAGGATGGTGCTTATTGTACTGTATTTATAAAATTTGGGTTTTTTTATGAATAGAATACTGTTAATGTCCAGTTCTTGAAGTAAACTTTCCTCAATGTCTTGCCAGGGCAGGTTTGAGCTACTTGTCCAAAGTCTAATGTAAAGCAATTGATGAGATAGAAAGTAATAGTAGAAATTTGGGGCTCCAAGTCCTCTAAGATGTTTAGGTTTCTGGAGGGTAGCTAACTTGATTGAAGGCTTTTTGTGCTTCTAGTAGAACATAGGAACTGCATTGTCAAGAGAGGAGAACCAGCCTGATGGTGGGGTAACAGGGGTCATGGAATCCAGATAATTGATTTTAGAGAGGATATTCATTTTAACTGCTGATATTCGGCCTATTAAAGTTAATGGTAGTTTATTCCACCTTTCTAGATTTTCATTTATTTCTTGCATTTATGGTATGTAGTTATGTTTATACAAATCATTTATGTTAGAAGAGATATGAATACCAAGATCCCATCATCCCAGCTGAATTTACTTACAAGCAGAAACTCAGATTTGGACCAATTAATGGAATAGTCACTTATTTATCAGATCATAAACTGATGGAAGGGACAGTGAGGGCTTAGTAGTATATAGTAAAACATCATCTGCATATAGACTGATTTTATGGTGGTATGACTTTGACTGTGTACCTGAAATTTTACTGCACTGTCTGATAGAGGCAGCCAAGGGTTCAATAAAGATGACTGGACCTTACCTGAGGTTCGCTCTTATGGTAACGTTTATTCAAAGTGGTTCTCCAAGATTTTCCATATAAACACCTCAGTCTTAATTTGTAATCAAAATGTATTAAATCAGATTGGCAATCTTTGCACGTAAACATAGCCTCTGTAAGCATTTGGGAACTGAGGAAACACTGATGTTGTCTTGAAAGTGAAATGTTTTCTCACTCTTGTTTGATATAGGATTTCAGCCTCTCAACAGTTTGAAGGCTCATTTGTCATAATTTTAATTTCATAAGCCTCCAAATGTTTTTAGGGGGTGACAGACTTTTTAATATGGAGCAATGCTGTTGTAACACATGCAGAATGTGGTTTGACATTGTCTTGCTGAAATAATCAAGGCCTTCCCTGAAAAAGATGTTGTCTGGATGATAGCATACAGTATAATGCAAAAACATGTATATTTCATTCAGCATTAATTGTGCCTTCACAGATGTGCCAGTCACCCATGCCATGTGCATTAATGCATCTTATACCATCATGAATACTGGCTTTCGAGCTGTGCACTGATAACAAGCTGGGAGGTCTTTAATCTGGAGGACACAGTGTCCATGATTCCAAAAAGAATTTCCAATTTTAATTTGACGGACCACAGGACACTTTTACACTTCTCCTCAGTCCATTTTAAATGAGCTCAAGCCCAGAGAAAGTGACAGTGTTTCTGGATCCTGTTTATGGTCAGGTCACTTCTTTACATTTTAGAGCTTTAACTTGCATTTTTTTCAGCGGCAAACTGTTTTTCACAGACAGTGGTTTTCAGAAGTGTTCCTGAGCCCATGCAGTGATTTCCACAACAGAATCATATCTGTTTTTAATGCAGTGCCGCCTGAGGGCCCAAAGATCATGTCGAGCAAATATTCTTTTGTGGCCTTGTCCCTTACATACAGCGATTTCTCCAGATTCTCTGAATATTTTAATGCTGCTATATACCACAGATGATGAAAAGCAAAAGTTCTTTGCTATTTTATGTTGAGAAACGTTATTCCTAAATTGTTGTAATATGTGATCATGCAGTCTTTCACAGAGTGGTGAACCCCTCCTCATCTTCACTTTTGAAAGCGTCTCTGAGATGCTCATTTTACACACAGTCATGTTACTGACCTGCTGCCAATCAACTACCAGTTATTTTTTTTTCATTACTTTTTTATTCATTACTTTACCAGCCTTTTGTTGCCCCCATCCCACCTTTTTTGGAATGTGTTGTTGGCCTCAAATTCAAAATGGGCATATAGTTTTCAAAAAGCAATGAAATTTCTCAGTTTTAACATTTGATATGTTGCCTTTGTACTATTTCCCATGAAATATAGGGTTTAAATGATTTGCACTTCATTGCAAACGTTTTGTTTTTATTTATATTTTGCACAGTGTCCCAGCTGTATTGGAAATGGGGTTTTAATAAAAATTAAAATAAAAGTAAAATAAAAAATGATTTATTATCTTTCTCTTTCTTCGACTCTCTCTCTCTCACACATCCACCCACCCACACATCCGTACTGTAGCTTTATATCCTGCAGTAGTGAAGAAGGTTCTGGTCACTAATTGATTCTCTGGTTGATATTAGCTATGTGCTCACAGTGGGGAGTAATTAATATTATTTTCTTGGGGGTGAAGTGTGGAATATGAATGTGTTAATGCAACCTGAACACTCCATACACTCACACCAGGATTTACCTGCTGTTACCTGAGTCCCAACCTGTCAATTCCAGCAGTATGCCATCTGAGAACACCCACTCCAGCGTGAGTGAATCTCCTGAGTCATTCCTCACCCGCCTATCTCGGGCCTGTTAGCTAAAGCATTCCCAGTGTTAGCTAATTAGCACATAACAGAGCGCACAGCGGTCCTGCACCAAGGGTCCTTTACGGAGGAATAACACACGTTTGGCCTCTCCACTCATTCTTCATCACGAAAACGCTGCCTATGCAATTAGCCACATTCGTTAATGACCCTCGTTAAAAAGCAACACAACATGATAACAACCTCTAATACCTGGATCATTACACACACACGCAGCACAGGTGAACAACATAAATCCAGCTCGGTTACTGCCACTGACACCACTGAGTTATTTTACAGTGTTTATGATGAAAAATGGAGGTAAATTAATGAACACAGCAGTAAAAGCTTTCAATTCTGCCTGTTAATTGCATGTTCACTATTTAATTGCATTTAATTCAGCTGTTAGTCATAGTTAGTACACAAACCTATACGGCCATTTATAAAAGCTTAATCCAACAAGCATCAATTGTGGAGATCAATTGTGAAATGACAACAAAATCAACAAAATCAGCTGTTATAGCAGCAGAAAATGCCTGCTGGAATGAGCCTTTACAAGCAATCATATGGGCTTATGTGAGTGATTGTGAAAGACACATGTAGTGATCAGGAAGCCTCATAAATTCTGCCCTCTAATAAAATGTGACCTAATTTTTAAAATACATTTTAAGCATATTCATATTCAATTTAAAGATTTTTGAATTTACAGCTAATGTAACAGACAGTGCTATTTTCTGTTTATAATCAGAAATGCTATGAGAAATGCAGCGCAATTCTATGACTGAGTCTGCATGAAATCTAGTAGCAGTAATCCTGAATAGTGAGGGAATAATTAACACCCTGGTGAATGGATGTATGAGCCAAAAAAAAAATACCGGTAAGCGTATTTAATACTGCTTTACCAATGAACTTCATTCACTGTTTTACTGTGGAGAAATGCAGTGAACCTCACAGGCTAGATAATTAGTGATAATCAGGCAAATGTTAATGTGGAAAGAATCATGCCTTCCACCGAGAGAACCCCACAACAAGCCTATCTTTGCCGGCTCACTTGTCCCCCAAGGCCACAAGGCTATGACGACTTATATATATATATGTTTGTGTGTAACCAGACTGAGTCATTTTTAGTCATTTCAGGGCAACAGGTATATTGAAATTATGTCAAAAACTGGAAAATGTCAAAAATGGAGATACAAAGCTTCTTCCAACAGCAGCGATATACACACACACACACACACACACACATATATATATATATATATGTGTGTGTGTGTGTGTGTGTGTGTGTGTGTGTGTGTGTGTGTGAAGTAAGCAATTATTAAACCACGTATTTTAGTGCATTATAAGTATATGAATATAGGTAAAATTAAACCTTACTGATTTTTTTCATTAAATAATTTTGTTATTTGGAATTTGTGGATTTAACATTTTTTAACATAAAACAAGCAGGCAAAGACCTGAAAACTGCAACACAAACAATTGAATAATAGTCAGTATTAAACCTCTATAAGATCAGAGCTCAGAAAATCCTAAGGCTGAATCTCAAATGGCTCATTGATCCCTATATAGTGCACTAGTTCTGAAATATTGGCTTTACACCTAAATATTGCCCTTCATGTCCAGTATGAATTGTGCATACATGGCTGAATCCAAGGTGGTTAGACACACTGTTAGACACACTAAGCTCTGATTAGATGCAGTAGCCACTATTTTAAGACATACAAGCTGCACTTTAGGGAGAAGGAAGCCGTTTGAGATTCTGCCTAAAACAGAATCTGTGGCAGTTTTGCACCACATGACCTGAATACTGTACGCTGATTCGCAGAACGGATTTAATGGGTTCTGCTGGAGAACATCGCTGGTGTTTGACCATTTCTACTGTAAAATGTGAACTTGCAATGCCTTGATAATGTACAATAACAACTGTTGTGACTAAACAGATTTAGGGTTCAGAATGCGCTGTGTTAGGAATAACTCCCCATAGTCAGCTCACCTTTTCTGTATTTCCTCAACATTATGAGAAGTTAGATATCTCCAAGCAGTATATAGTGAACCTGATGCATCACAATCCTATAAACTGCTAAACCTCTACATTGTAAATGCTGAAGTGGAGTTATTACATCAAATGAAATGTTAGCTTGTGAAATCTCAGCTGAATACACCAGAATTCCCGTCGCAGCTGGAGTCTGCTAATGGCCTCTCAGCTCTCAGAGAGATCCGTATGCTCTGGAAGTTGTTACTGCTATGTAGGTAATTTTCTATTCCATGATTTTCCATTGATTTTACAATGATGCCTAAAGCTCCTCCAGGGAGGCTGTGGTGCAGAAGCTCATTAGTGCAGGAAGATTTTGGTAGGTGTTCATTAGGGTTTAGTCTACGTGTTTCCTTTATGTGGGTGGGCTGACAACAACGATGAGAAATGAAAAGAAACCATTTAGCATCTGATAGATAAAAATCACTGCAGAGTAAACAAGATGTCCACTTAAAAATGAGCACCAGAACCCTGGAACATTTTTTTTAGATGTTAACTGAAATCAATCCGCAGGAAGTCTGTCTCTCTAGCAGACTTCAGTTCTGTTTTAACAGGCCCTGCATGACTTGTCCTCACCATTTCCCCCTCACACTGCAAAAAGATTTTTGATTCAGCTTAAAAAAATAACCTGGCTGCCTTACAATTTCATATTTATTTAATAAGACAGACTTTAAATTAAAATCAATTTGGTTTGAGTGCCCAAAACCTTAGTTATGAATTTTTACTCATTTAATTTCTCAGATGTAACACCATACACACATCACATTGTATGTATATAAGTAATTACATGTTTCTAACATGTGTAATTGCATACGCATATACATATTACTTGTGTAAAAATGTTTTCCAACAAGACTTATATGACTGTAACAGGAGGTATATTACCAACATTATGACGCACTTCAGAATACAGTTGTGTAATTTCCTAAGCTCTGCCTCTGCAATACAGCTAAAACAGTGAACACATCAATATTGCATATATTATTCATGTGTAAGTACACAAGTATAAGAGACACTTTCTTCTAATGGTGTTATCAACTCTCTGTAAAGCATTTTGAGTGGCTACCATTAGGAAAAGAGCTTATGATGTTATAATGATGATGATGATAATTGTTATTATTATTATTATTATTATTATTATTATTATTATTATTATTATTATTATTATATAATTTATACAATGGTCATTACCAATAAGTACACCAAGAAGCAGAACACTGTAGTTTGAAAACTTGCATACTATGAACATATCAAAGATGAAGAAGCATTTTAATGTAACTGGCAGTCAAAATAATCAAATCAGCTCATTAGTTAGCATTCCTATTGACATTGTAATTTGTGGTGAGAGTAGAGAGCAAGTGGAAGAGAATCTGGAGAGGTGGAGGTTTGCACTGGAGAGGAGAGGAATGAAGGTCAGTAGAGACAAGACGGAATACATGTGTGTGAATGAGAGGTCATAAAGGTGGGTGACTTCATATATCTTGGGTCAACCATCCAGAGCAATGGACAGTGTAGAAAAGAGGTGAAGAAGAGGGTGAAGGCAGGATGGAGTGGGTGGAGACGGGTGTCAGGGCTGATGTGTGACAGAAGGATAGCAGCAAGAGTGAAAGGGAAGGTTTACAAGACAGTAGTGCATCCTGCTATGATGTATGGTTTGGGGACTGTGGCTCTGTCTAAAAGACAGGAGGCTGAGATGAAGATGCTGAGATTTTCGTTGGGAGTGACAAGGCTGGACACGATTAGAAATGAGCAGATCAGAGGGACAGTGAAGGTGGAGTAGTTTGGAGATAAAGCCAGAGAGGCCAGGTTGAGATGGTTTGGACATGTGTTGAGGAGGAATAGTGGATATATTGGTCAAAGAATGTTGGAGATGGAGCTGCTGGGTAGAAGGTGAAGAGGTAGACATCAGAGAAGGTTTATGGATGTAGTGAAGGTGGACATGGAGTTGGTGTAAAAGTAGAGGAGGCAGTGGATAGGGCAAGATGGAGGCAGATGATCCGCTGTGGCGACCCCTAAAGGGAGCAGCCGAAAGAAGAAGAAGTTAGCATTCCTATGAAATACACCAAAGAATCTTCACATTGTGGTCTCTCATATTACAAACATGTCAAAGATGAGGTCAATTTCCTGCAGCACTTTAAAGTAACTGGTGGCCTGATTTACCTAATCAGTGCATTTAGGGTTTTTCACTCCATTTGATTGACTCATGAGCCAAAGTTCAACACTGTATAAAATAAAATGACCAAATGACCTAAAATCCTACACACTTTGGAGTTAGAACTGCCATACAATGAACATATCAAAGGATAAGTTCTTTTTTTGCAGCATATTAAAGTAACTGGCAGCCTAATTTGCCTAATCAGCTCATTTGTACCATTTGACTGCATCATTCTAATCAGAGTTCAGTTGGCATTTGAAAGCCTTAGAATTGGCCAATTTACCCTGAAAATTCATATATATGTATGAAACTTGTCATAGCCTAAATAGCGATTTTGGGCCTACTTTGCAAAGGCAGCTTGTACCCTGCTGATTACATTGCGGTTATTATTCACAACAATAATAATGACCATATAAAGAGGGATTTTTCTCTTTTACACTATGGGGGAAACTCTGACAACATCTTTACTGCCATGAAGTTGTGTTCTAGACAGAGGTGATCATGACTATAAGAGCTTGGTCTTTAATCTGGGCTATACATGTCAAAACCTGGTTAAATCATAAGAAAACCACAAACCTCTATGATAATGTTAACTTCTGCTAGAATCTCTACAGGATTCTAATAGTTTGTTAGCACTAAGCTAATGGCAATTCATTTGAGCAGTTTTTGGCTGTTCTAACTTTGCCAAATTTGATGTTTCTACATATGTTTCTGTATCTTTGTGATGATACAGTACAGAAATACAGTTCAAATATTTTGCAGAGATCACACATGACTCACATCCGGTGTTATGAGGCTGTGAAGATGGACTGAGATACACGTCATCTGCCTCTTACAATGAAACTGACCAATGGACACTCAGGGAATCGTTAAGGACTGACCCATCATGCTGGAAACCCTTCATTCTTCATTCAGTCCAAATCAGTGACACATTTGGGAAAGTAGTGATGAAGATAATGGAACATTTCAATATACAACCCATACGTATGATGTTATATGTGGAATGTTTCCTATGCTGTGTTATTGTATACATAAAGAAACATATATAGCATATATAACATATATTCTTAAGTCGATTTTGTTTACTGAACTGCATTGGTTTTATAATAGCTAATAAACAAGAATTGGTGTACCTTGGTGTACCTTTATTTATTTATTTGTTTATTTTCATTTAGTGGGTACATATTCTACCAACATTCTCTTTAATATGTAAAAATAACTGTATTCTGAACTCTGCCTTTTCATAATGTAGCATGCAGTGAATACAGATTCCTTTTTTCTGTATTCAAACAACGTATTCTCAATACTTATAGACACTTCAGCTTTGTCTAAACAGCTCACCTCTGAATTATTACATTCCAAATGAAGCTGATTTGGCAGTTAAAAATCTCTCCTCTCCCACAGTTGTGATGAATAAAACATTAATTCACAGGTGGTCAGTGTTGATGCTTTATTTTCTTGATTACTTTTCATGTTAATTTCCTGTTTGGTTTGCAAAGTGAGAAATTAGTTCAGTGTTGCATCAGTATGGAAAATATGAAAGGTCACAGGTCGAATCCTTTCACTATTGACAGTGAAGCAGCATTTATATTGTGTCCTAGAGAGAGGATATTAAAGCGGAGAAATCAATAAAAGAGAGTATGAGAAAAAAGAAACAACCTAATGTGTATAAACAGCCCACGTCAGTCTAATTATGATTGATAAATGACTTTATTTTCATTAACCTTGTCCTGTTAGACCTACAGCAGTTTACCTGGAGAAATAAGCAGTTTCTACTCATTTTTGCGGTGACTTTATTTACATAACTGCATAATTAATTAGACATTTACATAATTAATTATATTTACATTCTGTATGGACAGGTTTAACACTGCTTTTCTGAGTACTTTCTGTCCGTTTCAATGTCAAAAAAAAAAAAAAAAATTAATGAAACTCGATAAATTTATGGGCTGATAACTGATAATTAATGCCTTATTGTGGCTCACACTGATAAATAACTTATAGTTTTATTCTATAAACTTATGCACATGATAAAATTGTTAATTATGTAGTTATATGACAAACTAAATTTACATTCGATTTACAGGTAAAAAAAATTGGTTTTAGGAATTGTTACTCATTTTGCTATGGGTTTATTTACATAACTGCATAATTCATTATAATTGCATTCACATTGTGTACAGACAGGGTCGAGGCTGCTCTTCTGAGTACCTCCTGTTTGACTGAACGTCAAAAAACAAAAAAAAGGAAAGAAAATAAGGCATGTACTGATAGATACCAAATTTATGGGTTGATAACCAGTGGTGCACAAAGGACACAAACCATGTACTTAAGTTAAAGTAAAGATACCCAAGGTAAAATATTACTCCAGTAAAAGTGGAAGTTCTTCCCTTTAGACCTTTACTTGAGTAAAAATACAAAAGTGTTTGCCTTCAAATGTACTTAAGTCTCAAAAGTGAAAGTACTAAAAGATTCTCTCTCTAACGTCCTGTTATCATTTCTGTAACAAGACACTTGCTTTATCAACAAATTTTAGGTGAAAATACTCCAGTGTCACTCTTGTTAAACCAATATTTTAACAGAATGTCATTAATTACTGATGTTGACGTCAATTAAAACGATCAAAAGCACAAAACACTGAAGGCAAACAATTGCAAAGTTTAATAAACAAAGTCAAAATTTAATAAAAACTTGCTTTAAACTCACAGAAGGATCAAAAATGAGTTTTCCTTTACTATATTGCATCTGTAGGTCTCTGTTCATAAACATAAACATAAACGTGTATAAATTCAGCAAAAAGACACAACAGTCACAACTGCATATGTAAACATATTTCTATACTGTGGTCTATTTAAACAAAGTTAGGTTACAGTAAGGAGTTTTTTCCATCATTTATGTTTCACAGACACTCCCACATTTTTTACTCTACTGCACTGATGTTGAACCGTGTGTTTGCACTGGGTCGGTATGTCCAACAAGTCAAACAAACTCAAAACAAAGTGCGCACTGCACCCTGATTGGTGTGTTTGCTTCACCTTCTTTCATTTTGACAGGTTGCATTTTTATGCACACATAAGCCAAAAATAACAACAGACTTTGCAAAATGTAGTCGAGTAAAAAGTAAGTTATTTGACACTGAAATGTAATGGAGTGAAAGTAAAAAGTCACCCAAAATGGAAAAACTTCAGGAAAGTACAGATACACAAAAAAAAACTACTTAAGTACAGTAATGAATTACATTTAGTTAGGTACTGTGCACCATTGTTGATAACTGATAGTAGCTCATTGTGGCCCATACTATCAAATAACCTATAATTTCCTTCTATAAAGATACATACATATTAAAATGGACAATTACATAGTTATATAACAAATTGTGTTCTTTGCTGTACATTTATTTACACATCTGCATAATTAATTACACATTTACATAATGAAACACATATACATTCTGTACTGATGGGTTGGAGACTGCAATTCTGAATAGAAAAATTTGTTTCTATGTTAGAAAAACAGCGACATGGCAAAAATGTAAAGGAATGTATGGATACAGCATTTTTAGGCTGATAAAAATAACTAATATTTAATTGGTTCCATTCAGTAGAGACTGTCCGTTCCCCAAATCAATCAAAATTTTTAAAAACCTGACTCCGCACCCAGGACCAATTCTGTGCTCACATCATAGTGAAAGTTTATTACGTTCAACATGGTGGGAGCAGAAACTGGTCTGCAGAGAAGATGAAGTTTATGCTTTGATCTTTAAAAGACGGCGGTGGGATGGGTTTCCAGCTTATGTGTCTCAGAACACTGTCACGATTGGCCCCTCCCAGTCCTGTCCATGTGTTCGTGTTGTGTTTTAATCTTCCACGTGCATTTGTTTTGGTTTCCTAGTCCGGCCCCTTGTTTTGGTGACTCCTCCCCTGATTATTCTCACCTGTGTTTCCACCTGTGTCTTGTGAACCCTCGTTAGCCCTCTTGTATTTAAGCCCTGTGTTTTCATTAGTCTAGTGCTGGTCTTTATTTGTCTCAACTGTTATCTGCTGTCTTGGATGTTCTGTTTGTTCTGTTCTGCACTGCTTGTTTTGTTGGATTCTGGTTTGTCTGTCATGTCTGTCCCCCGATCTGTCATGGTAACATCTTCATTAAGTGGATCACTTGTAGGGCTCATGTAAACATGAGATTTTCCTTTTCTTTATAGTCTATATCATACGATAATTGTAAAATCTTATTCTCTGTTCACTTTGCTCTTGTGTTATTGTTTTGCTTACTGGTGTTTACCAGATGAGGATGGGTCTTTTTTGGGACTTTTTTGCATTTTAATCTTTAGAAGGTGAGTTATTATAATTGCTTTTCTGTACTATTTAACCTCTTCAACCACTGGTGGTTCCAAAAAATACTTTGTCATATTGTTTTCTTCATAACTTCATATTTCATAAGCTACATTCAATAGGTGGGTGTCATATGAGGGCTGTAACTGTGTTCTTTCCAGTCAAATAAATGGACAATGTAATTTTAAACACTTATAATAGAAGAAGCTGAACTTTTTTTTGTCTACTGATAAACAAATATTGACCCATTTTTCCACAAATCTGGGCTATAATCTAACTATAAACAGGTGGCATCTCTTCTGTGATCTGCTCTGTAAAATTTATTTTTATAAAATACTATAAAGAATGTCTAAGATTTTTGGCTTTCAGCATATAGCTGAATATAGCATATAGCTGTAAGCATATAGCAAAATGAGTATAATCATAAAACACATTTTCTGGTAATTTGAGGGGACAATGTGATTTTGATATTACTGATGATATCTGTGATGTAACTGGGCATTGTAAGAGTTAACAAAGCATGTTCGCACTTCAAACAGTGTGAATGTTTTGAAGTCTACTCAGGCTGTTGCGCTGCTTTGTTAAAGTGTGTTTATGGTGTGTGTGTGTGTGGGTGTGTGTGTGTGTGTGTGTGTGTGTTCCCTGGTTGTCGGCGACGGCGTGCTGCTGGCTGGATTCATTTCAGTGGGCTTAAATACCAGATGGTATCTTTAACAGGGGCTCAATCGATTGTGCAGAATGTCAGTCATGAAAAGAGAAGCTCTCCATGGTTTTAACCTTTCAGCTCAGTGCATCATAGACAGCAATCACAACGCTGTCAAGGCCATGTTCATTAATTTTTTAATTTTCTGTCAATAAATTGGCACTGTTAGCACTGATGAACGGCATGCAGTCAATCAGACATACATTTACACATAAACACACTCACTGGCCACTTTATTAGAAACACCTACCTTGAACTTCTACTCATTGGCCACTTTATTAGAAACACATACTTTGTGCTTCCACTAACTGGCCACTTTATTAGAAATACCAACCTTGTGCTTCCACTAACTGGCCTCTTAGTAGTGTTTAATGCTGGTATGAGTATATCAGCCACAGAGTTTCTAAACTTTTCGAGTCTGTGAGCTCAGACTGATATCGTTAAACTCAAGCATTCACATCCCATCAAAACAGCCACACTGTCATGAAACAAAATCTAAAAAAAAACATTCAACTCTGACAGTCAGTTTAAGCTTATTATCTCCTAAAATATGATGTATTGGATGGGATGGAGAGATGAACTGGCTGTTTTGACAGTGAAATAGAAGCTGTTTAAGCAGCGTATATATGACTTTGCGGTCACATCTAGCTTTTATGAGGTTACGCTTTGTTTTGATATGAGCTCTGAATTCAGGGCAGTGCATGAGGGTTTAGAGTTTCATATGAGGCTAAAACATTCTGTAATTGTAGCTGAGATTATTAGAACACAGTAACTAAGAACTTAATTGCATAATGAGTTTTCAATAATATTTACTACAAGGTGCAGAGTCAGAAAGAACACAGGAACATTCCAAACATATGCATGAAGATCATACACACAAAATACATGTGTTTTGACACTTATTTTCTTATAATCTTAGTTCTTATCCAATTATTGACCAAATTTCAAATTCTCCGTTTGAATTGCAAATGTAGGCATCAGTAAGTCTGGTGATGCAGAGTTCAAACGTGGTTGCAGGAGAGATGGAGGTGCATCATCTCGCCCTCCAAACTTTTCACAATTCTCTGACATGAGCATAAATCTTTGGTTCTCTTCTTAAATCCCAGCACTTCTCTCCAGTTTGACTTTGCTGTTGTATATCGCATTGCAAGTGACACAAAAGACACTTTGAAATCTGTTTTGAGTGGCCAGAGTGTCCAGACTGAGATGCATCTTTAAAAATCTGAGTGGAATCGCTTTTCAAACCAGAGGTCAGCACTTGTGCGGGATTCCCACGGGACATATTACAATATGTTGTGGCACAGGACTGATTGTAACCAGCCCATTGCAGGAGGGAATGGGACAAAGCACGTATAAGAAAACATGCAAATCACTGAATCGCCGAAATAAAGTATAATGATCACTAAATCATGCACAGTCGAGATGGCAGTTCAGCAAAACCACAAATGGTTTAATTCCTGTTTTATTTTCACTGGGAATAAATGCTATTCGTTGATGTTCCTCAAGCCTAATGACCATGACTGCCATGTTATTTCAGCAGAGAATAATGTATTTGTGAATAGACTGTTCCAGATATTGGATGTAAGGTCACCACGATGGAAATGTACAGGCAGGAACAGAACAAAATGTTCGGTTATGGGCAGGAGCGGGACAAACAATTCAGATTTTCTGTGGGAACAGGCAGGAGCAGTCCCAGGTGACCAATTGTTGTTTGGATCCAATACGCAAAAACAAGATGTCTTTTTTTTTTTTTGCTCTTCAGACTATCAAATGTCAATCTGGATAGCGACTGAATTTGCCAAAAATCAGATTTAGGCTGGCACTCTGAACAAAGCCTTAGTTCCTGCTTGCGTCAGAATCACACTCTTGAAAAAGTTCAGTCTAGATTTAGGCCTCAGAGTCAGTTTGACCAGAAACGAAAGAGATGTTTTGTTTGTATTAGTCAACATGTCCCCATGTCAGAGAATATGTCAAAGATGAACAAGTAAGAATAAATAATATAAATGTGTTGAATGTCTAGTTTCTGCCAATATACAGAAACTAGTAGATTTTTTAATGAAAAGTGAGTGAATTATATGAGTAAACTGATCTGTGATCTGTAAGGGATGAACTTGATTACACTAAATATTGATTAAGCTAACATCAATTGAACTAACATCAATCAAACATTATTTATGGACTCTACAGTTGAAAAGGAGAGTTAATTCAAAAGCCTTCAGCTTAAAACTAAAACCAATGTCTCCTGGCCTCTGCATGTGATTTCCTGTGTTATTCAATTCAATTCAAGTTTATTTGTATAGCACTTTTTACAACAATGTAAAATAAGCTTTAGAGAAGTTTGAAAACACACAGTTACAACATATATCCCCCAGTGATCAAGCCAGAGGTGACGATGGCAAGGAAAAACTCCCTCAGTCTGGAGGAAGAAAGCTTTGGAGGAACCAAGACTCACAAGGGGAGACCCGTCCTCCTCTGGTCAAACAGTGTTTACAATTTAATAAGCTGAATACCATATAGAAGCTAAGAGGATCTCTGTTGAAGACTGGATGGTAAAGCTTTAGAAACTGCACTGGTAGAGGCGGTCTCTGACTGAGGCGTTCTCTGACTGAGTCTTTATGAAAAGTGGGAGTGAGCTGAAACGGTCCCATCCTATCTCAGTGCTGATAAATCTATATGGCCCAGTGATGTAACTGAGGATGTTGCAGTTGGCACAAATGAACAGGAGAGCAGGTTGGTGATGGTGAGGAGGAGGCCCTGATGGTCCGTCTTCAGCAGGATGGGAGGGCAGTCATTATCTCAGGAAGAGTAAAGAGGCAAAATCAGTTCTGCTCAGGAGTATGACTGCAATAAATATGAATATGATTTCCCCCAGAGTGTGGCTGGTGACTCTGGCAGATCTACCTGTAACAGCATAAACTAAAAGGAGAGAACCAGAAGGTAACTTATGATATGACATTACCCTGAGACACTGGGATCCCCCCACTCCACCATCAACAAACCTGTGTGATCGCATGAAGTGGTGGGTCAACTGCACCAACATCTCAGTTTACCATAAGCCTCTATGCCCATGAACCCCTGGGTCTCCTGCCTTTATCTAAAGGGGAAGGCTAATTATGAAAAGCTAAACTAAACAAATATGTTTTCAGTCTAGACTTAAAGGTTGAGACTGTGTCAGAGTCCCGAACATTAACTGGGATATTATTCCACAATTTGGGGGCTTTGTAAGAAAAAGCTCTTCCCCCATTGAAGTCTTCTGAATTTTAGGAACCAGTAGAAAACCAGCATCCTGTGATCTGAGTAAACGAGGCGGTTCATAATGGGAAATAAGATCTTGCAGGTACTCTGGTGAGAGACCATGCAGGGCTTTATACGTCAATAAGAAAAGCCAGTGGAATGCTGATGTGGTTAGATTTTCTGGTTTTAGTGAGAACTCTAGCTGCAGCATCCTGAACTAATTGAAGTTTATTTAGGTTCCTGTTGGAGCATCCTGACAACAATGCATTGCAGTAATCTAGCCTTGAAGTTATAAAGGCATGTATCCAATTTTCAGTGTCATGTAGGGATAACACATTTCTTAACTTTGAAATGTTTTGGAGGTGAAGAAACGCTGCCCTTGTAATATTACCTATGTGTCGATTAAATGTTAGATCTGAATCAATCGTCACTCCAAGATTTTTAGCTACTGAACCAGGTATTACAGAGAAGTTAGCAAGATTTAACATTACATCTGAGCATTTATTCCGAGCAGCCTTTGGACCAAGATGGAGAACTTCTGTTTTAGTTGGGTTTAAAAAAAGGAAATTCTGCAGCATCCAGTTTCTTATATCTTTTACACAATCTTCTATTTTATTTAATCTGGATTTATCATCTGGTTTGGCTGATATGTACAGCTGTGTATCATCAGCATAGCAGTGGAAACTAATTCCATGTATATTTATAACTATGTTATGTTAGTGTAGCAGACATCAACAAGGCAGGGATGGTATATCAGACAACCTCACTGCACACAGGCATATGGAGGTCTGTGGTTTATTCCTGAACACTGAACACATGAGACATGGGGCAGGATTAGTGCACATGCACAGATGTGCTCTCTCTCTTTCTCTCTCTCTCTCTCTCTCTCTCTCTCTTCCCCATTCAGCATTCACAATGCTTTTTTTTCAAAGATACATATACATATCAAAATAATAAAACTTAAAAGCGATGAACAGCTTAAACATAAATAGTAAAGTTAGATGATTATTAAATAAATTCATTAAAAATGCCATTAAATTATGCAAATTAAATAAATAAATACAAAAATAATTATCAGTGTCAATAAAACGTTCACATTACATGTACAGTCATGTACCCACAATAACTGTATTTAACTGAGTAGAGGCTTAAGCATAAACCACAAAATTTAAGCTGGCTGAAACACTGAAAGGCTACAACAGAAAAGACACTGCAGTATGTAAAAACTATAAACAAATTGTTTTTAAACAGCACAAATTTACATTTTACGGCATTTTGGCTGACGCTTTTATCCAGAGCAACTTACAATTTGACATAGGCAGGCCAAGGCAGTGTTAGGAGTCTTGCCCAAGGACTCTTATTGGTATAGTGTAGGGTGTTTGCCCATGGTGGGGATTGAACCCCAGTCTACAAGGCAGAGGTGTTAACCACTACACTATCCAACCACTAAATTTAACAGTAAAACATACTTGAACACATGAGACGTGCACAGCGTCTCTCTCTCTCTCTCTCTCTCTCTCTCTCTCTCTCTCTGCAAGAGGCATGGAAAACAACAAGGTGCATGCAGTACATTAAAAGCACTGTTTACACTTAAGAGTTTGGAAAGAACATTGCATACACATGTAAAACAGTGCAGCAACTTCACAATGTCTTATTTACATCTTTAGCAATGACTTAAAAGACCTCTTTTTATTCTTAGAGAGAACCATATGAAGAAAGTGAAATCGCCTGCTTATCTGTTTAGCATTCACAATGCTTTTGGTGACTGACTGGGAAAACACACATTACGCAGGCATTGTGTTGCACTAATTAATGCTCCACCTACAACCAGCAAAAGGGCAACCACCTAGGAACCAGACCCTTTGAGATTAGTTGGGTATTTCATGGTAATATTCACTTATTACTCCACAATAACTCTTAGTAAAGATTTAGTGAAGGTCACACTAACTGTGTGAAATAATATTCAAATAAAATGAAAAAAGTCATCAAAAAATGATTAGGGCTACGTTAGCATCTAATATCACATAGTTAAGCAAGCTAACAGTGCCACATGTGAATTCCAAAGCAAAGTTTAAGACGACTTCAAGCTACACTATGATAAAATTGAAAGAAAATGCAAAATTAACATTATATTAATGAAGATATGATGCCAATAGTTGATCATTCACTCATATCCTCGGACAAAGTTTTGACTTGTTCTCTCCAAATACTCTTTGAATCATCAGGTCATCTACTGACTCCACCAGAGAGGTCTTCAAATCTCTGAAAATTGCTCAGAGCAGGTTTAACGCTAATCTACCAAAGAAAATACCAAATATTTAAAGCTTATAAGACACGCAGATAACATATTCTTTACAATGTATGTTGTCATTTTATAGTGCATCCTTCCATTCAAAACTAGACACTGAGTGTTAATAGAGAGGCCTCTTAGCCTGTTAGCCACCTGCTGAGTTGATCAGGTTAGTTTTAGTTACTAAAGTAAGAAACATGTATGTTTAGTGCTGTAAGTGGAACATTAATCAAGTCCCATCTCTCAGTAAGCTCATTGTAAGCAACCTAATGGTGCATTAATACAGAGATAGTCATAGGACTAGGTGTGTTGAATATTTTTAACAGCAATTTTCTCCATTTTACAGGGGATTGTCTCTTTGTTCTTCCTCTGATACATTCTCTGTTCTAGTTAAAATCACATGGTTTCTTCGTCTCTGTGCCACCACAGCCTTTACTGGTTAGGTGAGTGCATCAGTCATATTGAAGGACAGCCGAATTAGCCTCTCATCTCCCGATCAATGGCATTGATTTCCAGATTCCTTTAGTGCCTATGACATTTTGCAGTAAGATGTTGGTTGTTGGGTGATTAGGGCGGCCCTCCCTGGCTGGAGCCGTAGAGATATGGAGAAACAGAGCAAATCGATCATCATCCCTCACTTCCACTCCCACTCTTCTACAACTCTCCCACCACCACTACCACCATATCCACCCCCCCCACCCCCAATACCATCATCCCCATATCCACCCCCCACCACCACCACCACCACCATATATACACCCCCCACAACCACCATATCCACCCCCCACATGCTCAGGAACAGCCTGGAATGAACTTGGACAGATCTAGCATGGTTTAAACGCACACGAGGAGGTGTACAGGTGCCTTTAACACAGCATGGAATACAATGAACAAATATTTACTGTGTGTGCATGGTCAATAGATAGATATTCTGTTGGGTACATTCTAAAAAGATGATTCTTCAAGGGTCCTTTAGTAAATTTGTAACCATACACTTATTCAGTGTGACACAGAATAGAATATTATGACTTTGTTATTGTCATATTTTATGCACCTTAAAAAATTTTTTTCAAAAATTTAGTGAAGAGAATGGTTCTTTATAGAACCAAGAACACTCAAAGAACCATTTGCATGCTTAAAGGGTTCCTTGCTTGGTAAAACCCTTCTTCAGATTGATGGAGAATGTGTTGTCTATGGTTTTACAGCATATAACACCAAATTAATAATAATAACACTAACACAATAGGAGAACACTTTTTGATGCAACATAGAACCCTTTCCAAAAAGGTTCTATACAGAAGGAATATACAGGAATATTTCTTTTTCTGCTGTTAATTTTTTGAAGACTGTTGAATATCAGAATCTTTGTGAAGACGGTTCTATATAGAACAATAAGAACCATACCACACACAACACATTCTCCATGAAACTGCAGAACATGTCACAATGCAAAGAACAATTTAAGCATGCAAGTAGCTCTAAACAGAACCTTGTCTTTACTAAAGAACCTTGAAGAGCCATGTTTAAGAGGGTACATATATATTTATATATAGAATTGGACTTCCACTGTTCTGGCTCTGTGCCCAAGAGACAAGCTATTCAGTGTATATTAACTTATTCACTCATTCAGCTGTAAAAGGAACAATATATAATGATATTAAGGCGCCTCATGATATTACATTAACATTATTAAGATTTCATAACACTATATATTGCGCTGTGCAGTGTGTTCTACTGCATAATGTACAATAACATTATACAATGATATTCAGTCCCATCTCATTCATCAGTGAGAGCTGAGCTGTGAGTCTGCACTCATTCAGTCAGAAACTCACCATAAAGAGCGTTTAACTGTGTGATGAGTCACTTTGGTCATCGGTGTGATCTCCACTGAAGGCCCATTATTTAAGGCTTTCCTGCCAGTGTGTGAAGGGCGCTGTCATCGCTGTCATCACCAGCTAAACACTCCACACTGGAATGTTTAAGATGGCTTGATCATGCTTCTGTAGCCGATTCTGTTTTCATGTGGCGTTTCTTTAAAACTATAAACAAACACTTTCAGACTATTTTTATAAACCTGACACACTCCAGGACGGTTCTACTATAAAGTTGCTACAAAGACTGCAGCGTATCACCCAGGACTGAGTGACTGAATGTGATGTGCATAAACAGCACATTATTAAACAATAACATTTCTCATTTCTGTATTTAAGTACATACAGTAAATAAATTGATGTATTTGTTAGTGCTTAATCTGCTATGTATAAAAGAGTAAATATTATCTATATTAAGACTACATGACAGCACATCATTTAAATCTAATCATATTTACATTCAACTGAAAGAAACAGCAACAATGTTGCCAGGTCAAATTAACATGATGGATGTGTAACACTCGCCACAAACCTTACACTTAGCTCATTTAATATTAATTTAATCAATGTTTAGTATAATTAAGATCACAGGTCATAGGTGTTAACAGTGATTTGTTTGGTAACACTTTACCTGAAGAGTGTCTACATAACACATTCATAACATCTTACATAAGCACTTCATAACATGTTCATAAATGTTTGAATCGACATTCACAAAGCATATTTTACATGACATTAATAAGGAATACGATGTCATTTTACTGAGATCATTTTCAAAATAAATGTTCTCATTTTTTGCTCTAAAAATAAAAAATCAGTAAAACGTCTTCATGTAGTAAAGTGACTTGCAAAGTAAGCAATGTTTAGGAAAAACTGATCATTACAAAGAAATTGGAAGTACAGGTGAAGGTCATTTTTATTTTGGCTGTCAAAAAAAGTCGTACTTTTTCAAAATAAAAAAAAAAGAGGATTTTTATTTTGAAAAAAATGTATCTCAATAAAATGACATGATAGTCCATATTAATATCATGTAAAACATGTACATTTTATAAGTATTGATTTAAACATGCATTAACATGTCATAAAGTGAGATGTTATAAATGTGTTATGTAGCCCCACTTAAAGTGAAGTGTTATTGATTTATTTAAGCTGTCTTTGCTATAGAATGAATGTATCCTCCTAGTATGTTCATCACTGCTTTAGTCACCACATATTCTGCAGAGAACACAATTAAATATTACACTTTTCTGCACAAAAAAAAAACTGGCTTTATTGTTAAGACTTAGTTGGAAAGTTTAAAAGAAGGTAAACTTTTGATGGGCAGTGCACCATCACATATTTTCTCTTGCACGTCGCTTGCATAAGCCCTAAAATGTGACGGTTTGGCCGCGGGTGGGCCGATGCCTCCAAAGCGCTTCAGAAACCCAGCAGGTGTATGTGGGGGAAGCAGGTGGGGGGGTTATTGATTGATATAGGCCGCGATTAGAAGCAGTTGAAAGGGCTGCTGAGGGTGTGTGTGATGTGAAATAGGCTTAAGGCCACGGCGCTGACTGACTGACTCCCCCTGTAGAGAGAAATTAAGCACCATCTGATAATGTTTATTAATGATGGTGGCGTGTGGGGGGAGGGCGTATGTTAATGTTATGCAACAGCGGAGCGCGTTAGCCTGGCTAGAGCTCAGAGACGGAGACAAGGCCACAGAGCAGCTGGCAGAATATCCATATTTATACCAGCCTGCCTTGCACAGGCTCTACACTGACCGCTGACCATTGACCAGTCTACTCTCTGCTTATCACCCAGCTATCAGCAATGAGAAACTTCTTAATAGCATCGTTATCCCTCATAATCCTTGAGTTATTACTTTTGCTTAGCTGCAATGTTCCAACCTAATGGCTGTGGACACACAACTGCAAATCTAATTCAAGTTCATAACAAAATATCTCCTCTGCGGAATATATTTTCTGGAATTTCTCCCTGTTTACTTTTGTAAGCAGTTTTTACATTTTAAATTTAAATGTATCTTATTCTCAGGTGGCTGAAACATCTGTGCAGATACTGTTGCCTGAAGAAATAGATATTATTTTGTTTTAATAAATAAGAGAAGGGTGGCTTTTGTAGACTCTTAAAAAAAGTTGGTTCTTCAAGGGTTCTTTATTAAATATAAAGGTTGTATATAGAACCACAAACACTCAAAGAACATTCTCACATTCTCCATTATTCAATATGCAAAGAATCATTTAATCAGGCAAATGTTTCTTTGAGTTGTCATGGTTCTAAACAGCACCATTATCTGTACTAAAGAACCTTAAAGAACCATATTTTAAGTATATTTTGTACTGTTCTTATAATATTGTAGAAACTTAGCAAGGATAGTTTTATAGCATAATATATAATACATAGAATAGCACACACACACACGCACACACACACACACACACACACACACACACACACACGCATACATATATATATATATATATAATGAGACAAAAACACAACACAAAATGCAGCCTGTGCAAAAGTTATGGTACATTTTCAGTGATAGAGAAGTAAGTAAAAAACTGAAATTGTGGGTAGAATTTGCAGTGTGGGGGGTGGTTTGGGGTTGAGGCTACTCTGCAACCCTCTAGTGATGTTGTTGCCAGATTTATTAATCCATAATGAGTGTGCAGCGAGAGTTCCTTGGGCTTTTTGGGTTAAAAAATAGCTCCAGTCCCTGCTGTCTGGGCTCGATGGTGTGTATTCCCATTAGGACTTGGGCAGTGATGTCCTGGTACACAGCGATTCTCACTCTGCTGATACCGTCTCTCAGTTTCCTTTCATTCTCTCACTTCCCAGAGTCTGGTCTGGCGCTTGTTAGAAACGGTCTCAGGGCGAACGCCAGTTCATAAACAACATTGAGTATTTTTAGAGCTTCATATGCCTTCAGAATATTTCCCCATCACTCTCCTCAATGCTGAGTGTAATACCTTTTATTTTCATCTGAGTTTTCTTATGGAGTCTGGACTGTCTCGCCAAGATCTTCAGAGATCATCTTTTCTGAATAAAGTGTGGCATAAGAATATAATTAGCATTATTTATAGACCCTATGCATAGACTAGAGCACAAACTGCTTCAATATGATTAAAGCAGCAATAGTCATTGAGAAACCACAGGAAAGTTGGGCTAATAAAACTGGCTGAGAGGACAACGTTGGGCAAGAGGAGCTAATTAATGCAATAAATACTGGTGAACAAAACTAAACAAAAGTTAGTCTGAACTATTACACACTGCGGTGTCTGAAAGCTCCAGTCTGTTCTAGAGTGTAATAATACGATAGTATGAGAAATATTTTCAGGCTGATTGTCCAGCATTCTGGCAGCGATTTGGAGAAATGCGTTATAATTATCCTCGCGTGTCTTTGCCCATGTGGAAAGGCAGGCAGCACCACTGCGCTCGTGTTTAACAAGGTGTTCTGCTGAGTGTGTAGAGAGTGCAGCTCAGCACAACCAACTTCTTCTGGACAAAGCATTATGGTTCCACATAAAAAATGACAAATTCCCCATTTTCTGCAGGTACATTCTGTTCTGGAACTCCAGCTTAGCTCCTCCAGTGTAGTACTGGGCTCAACAGCCTTGTTTGTAGCACTAAAAAGAAAAATACGTCTTTAAAAATCTAAACTTATTGTGTTGGTTATATTCATTATATGCAGTGAGAAATGCTAGCACTGCTAACAAAATGGACACACATGTCCCCCACTATCCTTCTGAACAGTCAAATAAACTATTAGAAGTGTCTGTTGGTTCCTGCTAGTGTCCAATAGCCACTAATGGCATTCTGTGTTTTCCTGATGGGTTGATATCACAGCGTAAAGAACTCTAATGGGTAAACTGGTATTCTGGGACTGATTCCAGGTGCATTTGATGGTTTGCTAATGAGATCTAAATGAGTTCTACAGGAAACTAGTGGTCTCTAATGGCAAGCTTTAAGGGAATTCCTTATAAAAAAAACATCATAATAGTCTTTTTTTTAGCAGGGTACTGCTACTAGCTCCACTATTCAATGTCAGGTACACTAGCATGCTTTGGCTAAATTCACCTTCAAAATACAAGATTTCTGAAACTTTATTAAGTTAACAATATGATTCTGTGAACTTGATGACAATAAATACTGTAGCATATTTAATTGAGCAACTTCTGCAGCTACTTAATATAATTTACTGTAATCACTGTAATCTAGCAGTGTTTACAAACCATGCCTCACGTTTGCTTTCCTCAATGCCTGAATCTTGTATTCATGTTAACTTGCATGCAAATTCCAAGTTATTGTTTTTTCACAGGGTTGCAGTGTGTAGCGCTGTCACCTCACAGCCAGAAGGGCCTGGGTTTGATTCCCTAGCTGGGTGACCAGGGCTCTTTCAGTGTGGAAGTTGCATGCTCTTCCCATGTCTACCCTGTGATGCACTGGTGACCTGTCCAGGATTTATCCAGCCTTTCGCCCAATGACCACTTGGTTCAACTTGGTTCCACCACTCCCGTGACCCAGAAGGATAAACGGTTCAGAAAACATGTTTTCTCCTAGTTTTTGTCACTCATTTCCTGTGCAATGGCTATGAATATTTAAAAATAATTTGAATATGGAATTCCTCATGTTAACCCTACCTACACTGATGCTGTCTGGAATTATGCTGACATGAATGCATTTGTCTGCCAGTAATAGCAGCTAACAAACAAGCAGCAATGCTAACTTGGTAATTATCATTAACTGGTAAACAGACTAAAAAGACAAAGACTGATGAGTAAACATAGCACGTAAAACCTAAAAATAAAGAATCTCAGCGTTTAGCAATGCAGCGTGAGCTGAATATAGACAGGGGGGAAATTGGCTAAAGCTGTTGATTGCATTGGTTGTCGGCAGCTGGCTGGTAGCGGGCTGGTGCGCCAGGGGCTTTCTACTTCCTGTGCATTTCAAAGAGCATCCATATAAATACTGTGATCAATTTTGCATCATGTCAAAATAATAAGATGATCAGTGCAATAATCAGGCATGTGCGGTAGCATGCTAGCATCATGTTACACCTGGGAGGCTGATGTTCTGGTGTAGTTTAATGGCTCGGTTTCAGCAGAAATGGTAATTGTGCTTGTCGCAAGTGGAGCGTAATCTTCCAGCCAGCGCTGGCAATATGAGGGCGTTTTCATAAGCATCGGGCACACGAAACCCTTCTTTCATGTGGCACATCTGAAAGGCTCTGTTGGAGATTCCTCTTCATCTGCTGGAGAGCGTGAGCGCTTCAGGTCTAACGCCACACGCATACTGGAGCACGGCTGGAGCCCGGGCTCTGTCACCACTGCAGCACTTCATTATTACAGTGAGAAAGAGAGAAAGAGAGGGAGAGAAAGAAAAAGAGAGTGCGAAAGGAAGGAGCAAAAGAAAGGAAGAGACGTAATAAGAATAATGGTCTCCTTCCTCAGCTGCCTGCTCAGTAATTGCTCTTTTTCCCTGTTGGTTTGGCTGAGGAAAGTAAAGGTGCTGAAATATTCAAAGGAGCTTGAGTTATGTGATAGTGGTCACTACCAATGGCGAGGCCACACTGGTCAAATCTGTTCCACTTCAGTTCAACATAAAGTGGCATGCTCTTATGTATGTTATGTGCAGACATAGGTAAAGCCTAAAGCCATCCTGAAGTAAGAGTGCTGTTAGTTCAGAGAAATAACGACTCCAGCAGAAGTGGTCGAGATAAAAAAAATGTAGTGTAAAAAGGTCTCAGGTTCGGAAGCAGTTGGAGAGCTGAGCTCCTCTGCAGCAGAGACAGGGACTCGAGTTTGCAACTCAGACTTGAATCACAGTTCAGGCCCATACACAGGTGTTTGAAAACGTCTGAGAACACCCTTTGTTTCATTTCTAGTCAAAATGGCCTTAACCCTAGAACACTAACATAAAAATTAGTAACACCATCACTAACGTTGGGTATATTTTACCCGGTATAAAATTCCAGATAAAATGTAGTTTTCATCAATTTATTTTAAAAGTACAACACTGTATGACAAGTTTTGGAACCCTTCTTTAATTCTACAACATACAACATCGCATAAAAGAAAGGTACCATGGAGTACCCTATAAAAAAACAGAAAAATTATTGGAAAATCAGGTAATCCTTAACAGGTAATGTCCTAACAAAAAAAATAATGCTGCTGGGAACTTGGTCTTTGGTCCCCCTATTCCTGGGACATGTGAGGCCTGTCTGGTAAAGGCACAGTCTTCCTGCATCACTGATAACTGTGGGACAGAGAGACAAAAAATGGCATTTTTTGAGAAGGGAAAAAAAATGACCAAATTCTTTTGATTATACGAATTTTCTTGGAAAATACCATTAATTGATATTTATTCATTGGCATTATACTAATTAAGGATTATATGCAAATTCTGGGACAACTCTAACTTACCTTATGCCTTACATGCAGTCAGTACAGGCAGGGCAGTAATGGCGAGGGCACAATGGTCGACGGCAGACATGACACCTGTGTCGTGTCTTCCTGTCCGAGCCTGTGGGGCAGTCAGCACACCTCACTAAGGGACCTCCGCTTTCTGCTGCCACTGGTCCAACCTCTCCAGCAGTAGTGCCAGGTGTAGGGATGTTGCACACAGTGCAGATGAGGATTCTGAGCTGACGGGACAGACTTGAAGAGGGGAGTCTGTGCTCTGCCCATGGCTTGATAAGTGCCATTGCCAAAGCCTGCATAAACTGCTTCCTCCTCATTGGTGTGTCACCTCTCCTAAAGGCATTCTCCTTGTGAATGATCCATGGGTTTATCACACCAGCGTTCATCATGCCATATAGCACACACAGTGGCCACCTCTTGGTTTTTCTTGAACAGCTGTAGTGAGCACACATCTGGTTGAACGTATCAACACCACCTTTCGTTTGGTTGTAAAATTCAATCACTTCAGGCTTGTGAGTGGATCCAATTGTAGCTGTTCTCTTTAAATATTTTGCAGCAACAGCATTAATATGGATGTTTGTCCATGTCACGATTTCGTCAATGATTTGGTCCTCAACAAATAATGTGAAGCTCTTCTCAGGGGTGTCAGCATTTGATGCTTCGGGTGTTGGACCTGGTGTAAAAGCAGGCATAACATTCCATGCCGCTGTCCTGGTTGTAGCTGATGTCTGAGCCTGACAACTCCACTGGAAACCAGAGGTACTCCTGTAGGAGCTGTTTTCAAATCTCACAACAGGTGACACGCCATCATCCTTATCCTCATGACGTCGTCTTCTTCCTCTGCGACCAGCATGAGGTGTGGCAGGGATAGCTTGAGTTGCAGCAAGGAAAGTAGGATGGGCGGTAGAGGTAGAGGCAACAGGTCCTGGGGTGGCCATTTGTCTGGTGGTAGGGCTACCACAATAACGGTGTTGTATTTTTTTTCTCTTATGACTTGAAGTGCTGGGCTCACTTTCATACATCACTTCTGCTTTCACATGATCAACATCTTCATCACTGTTTTCCCTGAACAGAAGCTCTTGTATTTCCTCCTCAGTCAGGTATTTCACAGATTTTCTGGACATTTTTTCCTCTCTCTGAGTGCTACACCTTAACCTCTAGCTAGCTAGCTAAAAAAGAAGTCTCCGTAGCTAATAATTGTATATGTAAATTAACACTAGCTACATGTTACTCACTTGTTAGCATGCCATAGTAAGAATGCCTGATACAGGATGACAGCTGTGGATGAAATGGTGCAGAGAATGTGGCCGGCCTGAATGTTGCTTCCCTTGAAAAGTGCAAAGAGCGCCTGATTTAAACACAGAAACACTAACATCGGGTAAATTCCACCCATAACATACGTTACTCTCTATCACTAACGCTGGGTGAAAATCACCCAAACGCATGCCTCTTGAAGAAACCACAGATGGGAGGAGGGAATCAACCATACCATTAATGACATCAATGAGTGCCCTGAAGCTACCCAAAGTCCCATGTAACTCAGACAGCAGCAACACAATGAAAATCACATGACAAAAATTGTGTGGGTGAAAATCACCCGGCGTCAGCGTTCTAGGGTTAAGGGCCTCCTTAAGTGCCCAGGATGATCCCAAGTGTAATTACACATTTCTAAAGCCTAAGAATAGCTCAAGTATGTAAAATAAGCATTAGTATGTAAAATAATACTACTAATAATACTACTAATAAATAAATAATAATCATAATTCAGAGATTTTAACCCCTTACCAAGTCAAAGTTTTAATACACACTGCTATTCTAAGAGAGGCTTCATTTATCTGCATAGAAGCCCCTGTAGTTAATGAATGATAAGCCTTAGTATGTGATAAGCATGGAATGTTGATGGGTTATTCTGTCCTTCTTTTCAAGAGACTTGTTTTCAGTTTTCTAAGACATCTTTCCACACCAAGGTTCCGTCTTAGCAGCAGGGATGTGGCTAGAACTTTTAGAGGGGTGGCCAGGTAAGGCCCAGAAATTTTACTGATGTGAAATTGTGCAGGTTTTTCTCTGTATATGACTAAATCTTTCCATCATGAATAAAATATTGCAACATTGCAACTACTGCTAATAATTAAGTGAAAGACAAAACCATGTTAATGTAACATGTTTTAGTCATGAACAAGGAAATGCTGTGTTTGAATCAAGTAAATGAAGCCCTTTTTACAGTGCACAAAATTAACATTAAGACAAAACAATATTTCACTCCTTCCATAGATGTTATTACTTTAGGGGCATTGTACATGAGTTAGACAGCACACTATAAGATGTATTCGACTATAAAAAAATAGTTTACATAATAAATGACCGCAGCTGATAGATTTTTATTGGTTAACCTCCTTACCACCAAATAGCCTCCCTTATAATGTAGCTCACAGAGCTCCTAATTAACCTCTCAGACCCCCTCAATGTTTCAAAATCAAAATTCTGTGGGGTCAGTTAGTTCTTCAGAGTCTAACGACTGTAACTATGCCTGGATACTTCTGAAAAACTTCAACATGCCGCAGCACATCTATAAACCTGAAAACTCATCCAATTTTGTTTGGTGTAAAGAGTGACTTCCTCATTTCTCACACTGAAGACAGATGAGGACATGAGTTAGATCTCAGTTAATATGAGGAAGAGTGCACTACCGCACTAGAACAGAGTATTTCCCACAAAAAGAGAAGCCCACAAAAACCAGGGGGTACTTTGCACACTACCTACACCTCTACTTACCAGTTAGTTTCACATTGTTTGGTTCTTACACTCCAAGCAAGGCCAAACACATAGTTTGCACTGCAAATTGTCTCTGACTCATTAAAGCATCTCGTTTATGACCTTAAATGTGCACTTCCGCTCGTCAGTTCCACAGCTGTTGCTTGCAGTCATATCCTTTAGAAATGCTGCTTCTTATGATGTCACATTCAGTATGGCTTCAAACAATGATGTTGTTATTGTACAAAACTTTCCGTTGTCCAGCTGACACAACCAAAATGTTCTGTACAATAAATGCAGTACAATAAACTACAGTCTTGAAAAATAAGGGTCTTTAATAATGACAGTGGCTCTATAGAGAACCATGAACACTCAAAAAAATGATACTTAAATGGTTCTCTGCATGGTAAAATGGTTCTTCAGACTGATAGAGAATGAGCGCTATATGGTTCTGTATCACAGCAAAAAAGGGTTTTGCTAGTTTTAGAAGCTTGACCACATAACAATAGCAAAACCCCTTGTGGTGCAATATAGAACTCTTTTTAAAAAGGATCTGTATGGAACCACATAAAACACATTTTCTATGAATCTGAAGAAGCATTTTACCATACAAAGAACCCTTTAAGCATGCAAATGCTCCCTTGAGTGTTCAAAGTTCTATATAGAACCATTGTTTTTGCTAAAGAACCCTTGAAGAACAACCTTTTTTAAAAGTGTATATATATATATGTATATATATATATATATATATATATATATATATATATATATATATATATACATATATACACACACACACACACACACACACACACACACACACACACACATATATATATATATATATATATATATATATATATATATATATATATATATATACATATATATGCCCTGTGATGGACTAGCGACCTGTCCAGGGTGTATCCTGATGACTGCTGGGATAGGATCCAGCACACCCCCGGGACCCTGACGGAGAAGCGGCTTGGAAAATGGATGGATGCATATATATACACCCTCTATATTCATAAAAGGATTCATTCGTCTGCCTTAACATGCATATGAACTTGAGTGACATCCCATTCTTAATCCATATGATGTCAGCCCACCCATTGCAGCTGTAACAGCTTCAACTCTTCTGGGAAGGCTTTCCACAACGTAGGAGTGTTTAAGTGAATTTTTGAGCATTCTTCCAGAAGTGCCTTTGAGAGATGTTGGACGAGTCATGCTCGCAGTCATGTTGGAACAGGAAGGGGCCATCCTCAAACTGTTCTCACAAAGTTGGGAGCATGAAATTGTCTACTGAAGCATTTCACTGGAAATAAGGGGTTGAACCCAACTCCTGATAAACAACCCCACACCATAATCCCCCCTCCACCAAACTTTACACTTGGCACAATGCAGCAACCGCCAAACCCAGACTTGTCCATCGGATTGTCAGATGGAGAAGTGTGATTTGTCACTCCAGAGAACACGTCTCCACTGCTCTAGAGTGCAGTGGTGGCGCTTTTCACCACTGTATTTGATGCTTTGCATAGAGCTTGGTGATGTAAGGCTTGGATGCAGCTGCTTGGCCATGGAAACCCACTTCATGAAGCTATCTCTGCTGTTCTTGAGCTAATCTGAAGGCCACATGAAGTTTGGAGGTCTGTAGTGATTGACTCTGCAGAAAGTTGGTGACCTCTGCGCGCTATGTGCCTCAGCATCCACTGACCCCACTCTGTCATTTTAAGTGTCGTACCACTTCGTGGCGGAGTTGCTGTCGTTCCCAGTTGCTTCCACTTTGTTATAATACCACTGACAGTTGACTGTGGAATATTTAGTAGCGAGGAAATTTCATGACTGGACTTGTTGCACACGTGGCATCCTATCACGATACCACGCTGGAATTCACTGAGCTCCTGAGAGATTCCCATTCTTTCACAAATGTTTGTAGAAGCAGTCTGCATGCCAACGTGCTTGGTTTTATACACCTGTGGCCATGGCAGTGATTGAAACACCTGAATTCAATTATTTGGATACATGAGTGAATACTTTTGGCAATATAGTAGAGCTAAGAAACAGGCATTTAAAAAAAACTTTCATAGCTACCACAATATTTAGGGAATACAGAGCTGTTTGGGATTTAGCCTGGATTTGATGCTTCTTCTGACTGAAACATTAACATTTGAAGCATGCAATCAATTTGTGACATTCTTTAGAGTTTTATACTGCCATTTTACAGTTGATCAAACAGTAAGCAGTTTCATTCAAGCCAAAAGGAATTTTTTTGTGCTGTGGTGCAATAATATACAATTCATTTGTTGCAAGGCAGTCATAGGTGTGGATATTACAACAGCTTCAAACACGGCTCAGCCAATCAGATTTTAGGGCCAGTACTATCTATGTTATAACAGGCATTAAACAGTCTTTGTGAGTACAGTGTTGTCTGCACTATTAGTATAGGAACTGAAGATTGTTCACTTCTATTCTTCTCTTTTTGGAAGAGAATAAAATGCTAAATCTCCAAAATGAGGGAAGTGATCAAAAGTAGGAACACAACAGAATGAAAATTAAAAACAAAATAGGTCTAAAGCAGACAAAAATACACAATTATCACAAATATATGTGAGGAGAAGGAAAATATGACTTTAAGCAACTAGTCACACTTCTCACCCCTGATTATGTGCCTGGCTCTTTTTCGCATTGTAGGCCAGGATTTATGAACGCAGATTAAGTTTAGTCGTAAGATTCATAGACTAATTTACTCTGTTAATGATGCTTTTGTGTTGAAATCCTCCATAAGCTTAATCTTTGTCCAGAAAACTGGTCACGGATTAATGATTTAAGCATAATAATACTCTTAGCCTCACTGCGAGAACGCTGTTCTCCTGCATGTCATTCATACATATTAATATGTAAAGTTCATCTTCTGCTTACTCTCCTCTCGCACTCCGCTCCCTCATTTTCTCCAAAGTCTTATTTAGCGCTTTTCCCAACAGCTCACTTTTTTACACTCTGTGTTTCTGCCTTGGCCTGGTTGGCCCTCACGCTATCCACCAAAACACAGAGATCGCCTTTAATACAACCCTGAAAAATCACAGATTACTACTGCAGAGAACAGATATATATTCTCTCACAGATTGAGAGAAAGAGAACAGGGAGCGAGAATCAGAGAGAGAGAGAGAGAGAGAGAGAGAAAGAGAGAGAGAGAGAGAGAGAGAGAGAGAGAGAGAGGGCCACAAAAAGAAAAAGGGAAGAGAGAGAAACAAAGAGAAAGTGTGGCAGAGAAAGAAGAACTGTTACGTTAAAGCTAATGTGGTGTTTATCTGAGATTTCCGATGCTGATGTGTCTGTCTGTGTGATGGAGGTGAGAGCTGATCATGAGGACAGAACAGAGCTGACCTCCAGTTTATAATCCAAATCTGTGAGTTTAACAGAGATCTGACTTTATTCATGAACAGAGCTGCTCTCTCTCTCTCTCTCTCTCTCTCTCTCTCTCTCTCTCTCTCTCTGGATGATAAACAGGCTGTTATACTGTGTTATAAACACTGTGACCTGAGTGCGCCTGGATACACGTCTGTCTGAGTGTTTATACAGCTGACCTAATTATGCCTAAACAAGGCACATTCACGGTCTCTTAACAATCTCCTTCTGCTTGTCTCTCACTCTCTGTTCTGTCTTTCAGTTCAGTTCAGTTCAAGTTTTCTTTGCTGACATGACAAATTTATATTTGTATTATTGAAGCACTGCAATAATTATTTATATATTAAAATGGACAACAACAAAAAACTAAGAATAACATTTAGAACAATGCAACAATTAGGAAGAGAAAGTGTTAATTATCACTTAATAATGTAAAAGCATATATAATAACAAAACAAAATCTACCTGATATCTGTCTACAGTGTATAATGAGAGAAACTGTCAACTCTCAAATATATTAATCATGTAATTAAGCTGTAAATAAGAAGGGAATAAAGAAAAGGAAAAGAAAAAAACATATATTTTACATATATGCATATACAACAGTGAGTAAAAGAAAAGGCTGTAGTGTGATGGTTTGGTAGTCACTCAGTGTCCTTGATTATATGACACTCACACACATATCTGGCTTCAGTGGATGCTGATGTATCCTCTCCTAATATAATCAATATCCAATCCCCCCTCTCTCTCTCTCTCTCTCTCTCTCTCTCTCTCTCTCTCTCTCTCTCCCCCCCTCTCTCTCTCTCTCTCTCCCTCTCACAGTTCAGTTTAACAGCATTTTATTGGCATTACTGTAGCTCATGTGTTGCCAAAGCATGTAACACACATCAGTCTTTTAAACACACACGTAGACATTAACGGCATTATATATGATGTGCATTAATAATGGTTTACATTGAATTGTGTACACTTCTAGATTACCACAGTTCACTGATAATGCCACCATTACTCTGCTATCTTTCTTTCACTCTCTGTCTCAGCATGCCAGAGTGGATGTGGCGTCATCGTCCCATCGCCATGCTGACTGACATTAAGTGCCCAGAGGGTCTCTGAGGGTTTGGAGCTCTAATGCTGCTGATGTATTATTTAGTGTGTGTGAGTTCTGATTTGCATGTGTTGTGATGGATCAGAGTATTTGTTGGGGGGTATGCATGCTGATGGTTGTGGGGACATTGAGGGGTCATCCACCATCTGTTCCACGTCTTCTGAATTTGCAGGAATGTAAAAGTACAGGAATTCTGCAACTCTATTATATTGATATATGACTCACATCCAATTGGCTATGGATAGAAACAATAGTCCTAAACTATGTCCATAGAAATATATATATAAGGAATAGCATTATGACATTATGACAACCTCCTTGTTAAGCTCCACGTACTATGTAGCATTACAATTACAGACTGTAGTCCATCTGTTTCTCTGATACTTTGTTAGCCCCCTTTTTCCCCTGTTCTTCAGTGGTCAGGACCCCCATGGACCCTCACAATGCAGGTACTATTTGGGTGGTGGATCATTCTCAGCACTGTAGTAACACTGACATGGTGGTAGTGGTTTTGTGTTAGTGTGTGTTGCACTGGTCTGAGTGGATCAGACACAGAAGTGCTATGTCCACTCACTGTCCACTCCATTAGAGACTCCTACCTTGTTGGTTCACCTTGTAGATGTAAAGTCAGAGATGATAGCTCATCTGTAGCATTGGTCTGTAGTCATCTCAGCAGTGCTGCTGGAGTTTTTAAACACCTCAGTGTCACTGCTGGACTGAGAATAGAACACCAACCAAATGTATCCAGCCAACAGCATCCTGTGACCACTGATGAAGGACTAGAGGATGACCAACACAAACTGTGCAGCAGCAGATTAGGTATCATCTCTAACTTTACATCTATAAGGGGGACTGACAAGGTTGGAGTATCTAATAGAGTGGGCACAGTGTTTAAAAACTCCAGCAGCCCTGCTGTGTCTGATCCACTTGTACCAGCACAACACACACCAACACACCACCGCCATGTCAGTGTTACTGCAGTGCTGAGAATGATCCACCACCCAAATAGTAACTGCTCTGTGAGGGTTCACTGGTGCCAGTAGGAAAGACTTTAAATTTTGTAAAAAAAAAAACAACATTGTTGTTAGTTAAAAGTATGTCTACATGTCGTTTGTGTTATTGTTCTGGGCTGTGAGGAAGTGATGATGTTACTTTTGAAGGTACAGCCCAAATAAAATTATGTTAAGAGTAGTAAGGATGAATTTGACTTCTGATGAGTAGAGCATTAGAGGTGTGGAGTCTGAATTCTGGGTTTCTCTGCGGGTCCTGGTTGACCTGTGCCTTTTGCGCTTCTCTCTGCTGTGTGTGTGCTGATATCCTCTCTGGCTGTGGTGTCGATGCATTCGGCTGTCGGATTGGCCCTGCAGCTCACGCACCGTCAACAACCCCCCCAAACAGCCTGCTGCCCTGGGCCGATATCCACCCTCCACTTATCTCCCCTACAGCTCTTACAGCTCTCACTCTCTCTCTCTCTCAGCCACTCCATCACCCCCCACCCACAGCAAGTGTGCTGTGAACTAAAGCTGATCAGTACATGCTTCACACACTCAGTGAGCACTTTATTAGGAACACTAATACTGGGTAGGGCCTCCCTTCACTCTCAAAACAGCCTCAGTTCTTCATGGTGTGGATTTCTCAAGATGTTGGAAACATTCTCTTAAAATTCTGATCTATGTTAACATGATCGCATCATGCAATTTCTGCAGATTTTCTTGCTGTGAATCTCCGGTTCTACCACATCCCAAAAGTGATGTATTGGATTCTCGTCCAGTGGTCTGAAAGACTACTAAAGAACACTTCACTCATCACTCATGTTCATGAAACCAGTGTAAATGACATGGTGCATTATCATGCTGGAAGCAACCATTAGAAGATGGTAAATTATGGTCATGAAGGGATGCACATGGTCAGCAACAATACACAAATAGGCTGTGGTGTTCCAGCAAAGATTGATTAGTATTAAAATGCCCAAAGTGTGCCAAGAAAACTTTTCCCACCCCATTAAACCACCTCCACCACCTGGACTGCTGGATGCAAGGCAGTTTGGGTTGATGGATTCATGCATAGTAGTTCACAGTAGATATTCATAGTAATATTAAACAATAATAATTCACAGCAGATATTGAACAATTTGTAGAAATGACTGAATGATTCTTAGTAGTTACTGAATAATTTGTAGTAGATATGGAATCATTTATAGAAGTTATTGAATTATTTTATGGTATATACTGACTGATTAATAATTGATACTGAATAATACACAGTTGTTAATGAATAAATCATATAAATGACTGAATAATTCATGGGTGTTACCGGCTAATTCTTTACAAAAAATGAATAATGCATACTAGATACTAAACAACTTAAGCTAGATACTGAATAATTCATAGTAGCTTTTGAATAATTTATAACAAACAATAAATAGTGCTTAATAGATACTGAATAAGTTATAGTAGTTACTGAATAATTCATAACAGACCCTGAATAAGTCATAGTAAATACTGAATAATTCAGCATCTACTTTATAATTTAAAGTAGGTACTGAATAATTCAAAGACATTACTGAATAATTGATAACAGACACTGAATAATGCCTAGTAGATACTGATTAATTCATTGCAATGTAATACTAATACTGAATGTTAAGCTGTTCTAAAAAAATCGGATTAATTCCAAAATAAAATGTGTTATGAAATAAATCATAGCAATTAGTTAATAATTCAACTATAAAAACAGACATTACTAAGTCATTTATAATAACTTGTAAATAAGTTTTTGTTGCTGCTGAATAAGTTTTAGTATACAGTGACTGATTTATAGTTGTTGTTTAAAAATATTATATTAGTCACTGAAACATTTGTGGCATTTGCTGAATAATCAATAACAACCCTTATGTGTGAACTGTTGAAACTTTCTTCTTTTGAAAAAGCTGAGTTTTGATGTATGTTTGTAAAAATAAAGTGTTCTTTTTTTGGACTGCTGCTGCACTTGTCATCATGTTAATGCTACGGCAGCAGCCTTTGTCACTTTAGAAGCATAATTTGGTGAGGAACCTTCTCTCTAATCAGGAGATCAGTTAATTATCCTGTGCTGTACAGTGTGCCAATTAGCACAATATCAGCAACAGTATGTCAGCTGTCAAGTGAAGTCTCGAATGGCGCCCAAACGTCAGATCCAGCTAACAAACGGTTCTCTGAGCTGCACTGTGGAAAGGCGCAGGGCTGATGGAGCTTTAGAAGATGATGTGGTGGACGTGACTGAAATGTGAAGCTGCACATTTTAACTTCTTTCTGCAGCCATTCAGAAATAACCAGCTCATTTCACCTGCAAGATTTTTACAAGCAGGCTCCATTCAAACTCCATTTATAGTGTGACTTCTTTTATCTAAATCAGATAAGCTATACAGATCAATTCTATGTTCATTTTTTTTTCTTATTGCTTCAAAATTGCAGTGGTGGAATGGACTCTTAAGCACACAAATGAAGAGCTGAAAATGATAAAAAATGAAAAAGATATGAATGGTGAAAATACAGTGTATAAATGAAGTGAATATCAATAGCAGCAGTAGAGTAACTACTGCCAGTGCAGGCAGGGCTATCGCACCGGAGACAGGCGTAGAGGGCAATTTGGCCTCTACAGTCTTTATTAGACCCTTATTATTAGACACTTATATTACTACTTAAGCATTTTGAATCAGCAGTCATCTGGGTAACTATGATAACATAAAAAATATACAATCAAAATTCAAACTTCATTACTGCATTAGAGAACCCTGAGGGTCTACTAGGTCTTCAGAGGAGGCCTAATGATTACTGAGAACTAAAAAAATTGTATGTCTGTTATTTTTTTTTTATGTGACTTTTGTTCAATAGAATAGTGCTTGCATTTAAACTCTGCAAATATAGCACTGTTCTTGTTTTATGTGAAGTTTAGGATAAAATAAAATGCTCAATTTCTTAAAATGCCCACAAATTATTTTCCCTAATTGTCCCCTATTGGTTAGGACTTCAGGAGCTGAAGAGAAGTCCTACCAGTGCTTTTCCACTCCTGTAAAACAAACCTGTAAACATTAACTTTTCATCCAATTCAAATAATAATAATAATTATAATAATAATATATCCCCTCTTCTACTTACAAACCCAAACGTTAAGAATAATATAAGAATAGTATAAGAAGCAATTTCCACAGCTTGTTTTAATGAGTCAGAGATATTTATATAAAATTACAGCATGCTTTTATTATTGTCAGTGACAAGTGCAACTTCTGCGAGTTAAGTGCATGATCTTAGAGGAGGCAGAAATAGTGGAAGTGATTTTTTCTCTGAGCTTCAGTCGCTGAGCAGTAATTAGCTAAGCCGAGCTGGCCCTAAGTGAGGGGGCGACCCGGGCAGGGCAGATAAATCGTGGCGTGACAGCACACACTGCCTCAGCAGCCTGAAGTGGACACGGGCTCACTGGAGGGAGATACAAATGCTAAGCAGCTGTAGTGCCTTCCTACAGCTAAATCGATTGCAGGCGATCAATAGTGCGAGTTCATTTGAGGTGTATGGGAATACTAAACTAGCAAAACATACCAAAGCTAACGCTAAAGCAGAGTCGCTGCTATTTTTCTCAGTCTTTCTCAGTTCTCACCTTCATCCTTGACCCTAATTCTGACCCCTGACTCAGAGGTTCCACTAAGTAGTAGATTGACCAAATATGCTAACATGGCATAAAACCATTTTTATTAGAACAGATTGTTGAAATCTCATTGTTTATTCTTAAAACAATGAGATTTCATTTATTCCTGCTGATTCATTGACATTATTATATATTCATCTTGTTTTGAAGAAATAATCTAGCACAAACTCAGCTATAAACAATATATTACGATAGATATGAACCCATCTGTAACATTCCTTAGAACAGGGTTAGGACTGAATGCGTAAAATCTCATGAATGTATCCTAGAAACTGAGATTTTTCATTCTGAATGTGTAGAAAAGTTGATTTGGAGGAAAAACTATTTTGAGAATGTGCCAGAAACATCTCAGAAAACATGCACTGTTTGTGTGAATGATGTTGTCAGTAAAACAGACACAGATACTGTATCTATCCCAGTTAGATTCTATAGGAAACTTGCTTTTCAGTGATTATGATAGTGCTGAAAGGTTGCTGAGCTTTATTAAAGTTGGTAACTTTTGGAATATACAGTAATACAGTGAAAAAGCATGATGACAATTACATTCACGTCCAAGGAAATGTAAGAATGATTTTTTCCTTCTTCTGTCAAGTTACCATTATGGAGATTTGTGGTTTTTATCACACAGCAGTGCTATTTTCTTGATGTTTGACGTTTTTATTATTAGATAATAATACATTTTGCATGCAAGGAGAACTCTCTTCACCAGTCACTGTTTTCTCTGTCAATAGCATAGTGACAGCCAAGCTGACCAAACTCAGCAATTGCAACTTTTTGACATGAAAAGTCTAAGATAAGACAGTTCTTAAGTTGTGTTTCCTAATTTTAGGAGTGGAATTGCCGCATCTGTCCTTTTTGAATTTTAGTGTAAAAAAAGAAGTTTTGTGTAATCACATTGTGTATAAGACATTACAGCATTTAAATGTGGCATTAGCATGAATACAGCTGGATGCTAATTAATGACTAGCATTTCAGCACTTGTGCAGTTGATGTGCTCGAATTGTAACTCTATTCTGTTGAAGATAAACATACAATAAATGCAAAATAATGCAAGTAACATACACATGTCCTTAAAAGTATACTTGTTAGTGATTCACTAGTTTTACCGAAATGAAATCCATATGTTTGGCTAAAAGTGCTAACACGTTGCTAACAAAGAGTGAAAGCTAATGGGCCAGTAACACTATAAATGAGACCAAACTACATAATTCCTGTTGATTTTCATCTGTTATTGGTCATTAGCCATCACATTGTTATGCTGGTATCAGTAGGATAGCATTTGCATAATGCTAATTGGTAGCTATTTCACTCATTTTTAGGAACACCAACTCTTTGGATTGAAGTGTGTGTTTGCATTCCTGCAGCAGAGCCACATTTCATGTTCAATTCTGTGACGTTAGTGAGATTAAACTACAGAAAAACATGCAGAAAAATGGTTTGGTGCTCATTCTCATAGCATCATTATTATTGTTATTGAATTATGTGTTTTCTGAATGGGCTTTAACTCTTTCTTTGTTCCTTTTTCCTTGTATTGTCCCTGCATGTTTTAACCAAAATGCTAATATTAAGACAGCTAATAAAGAGTGAAAGCTAGCATGGGCAGGTAGCACTGCCAACTAACTCCTGCTCATTTGTATCCGTTATTAGCCATTAGGCGAAGCATTTGTTATGCTGGCATGGTTTGGGTGAGGTGTAGCTCTGACGCTTTGCCATTTCGCACTTTTCTGCATTAAACTCCACTTTGTTTCTTTGCCTTCTTTCATCTCTGTTCTCCTTCATTTTTCTCCAGGCTGTCTTCAGCGGCCTCGCGTTTGCTAGCCGCTGTATACATTCCTGCCTCGCTTATATCCTCTGTGTAAATGTCATGCGAAATGGCAGCGCCAGCCGGCCTCGCCTCTGGGAAACACCTGTTTGGATGCAGTCAGACTGGCACCAGCTGACAAAAAACCTCCCTGTGATTAACCCTTAGAAATCTGGAGATATTATTGCCTTTGCTAGACATTTTATTTAAGGGTGTCCTTAAAAATTCTTGATTAAAGCCTGAAAGGTGTTTAGATATTTTCTATATTGTCTATATTGGGCACTCTGACTAATGTTGATATCTAAAAGTGTTAATGAACAGACATCTCCACTTTAATACATTTTCCTGAATCGTTTATTCTGGCCCGGATGGAGAAGCGGCTTAGAAAATGGATGGATGGATGGATGGATGGATGGATGTATATATATATATATATATATATATATATATATATATATATATATATATATATATTGTTTTTGTGCATTCCAGGTAATATCAATCAAGCTACAAGTTGATTGTTTACTTTTGATTAAATATTAGTAACTTACAAACTCAAACCTGTTTTTAACACTTTATATGGATAGTCCACTTTAGAGGCTCTGTAAATTTACCGTAAAGTTACTTTCAACTAAATTGACCATAATTTCCTTTAACCACGTTTTCCTAAACCAGGTCTTGATCCTAACCCCAACCTTAACCTCACCCCAAAACTTTAACTCAGGCTTCACCCTCATCCTAGTCCTAACCCTGATCCAAATCCTAATCCTAACAGATTCAAAATTCAACAGATTTTATTTCTGTAGATAATCCATAAGGTTGATAATCCAAATAAAGTGATGTTAATGCATTGTGGTTCCCATTAGCAGGTAAAGTCATGCATCAGTACCATACAGACCCATATGCCAAGTACAATGCAACCATCACAAGTGCATCAAGACCTGATGTACTAGCCTTACTCTCCAGCTTCTTGTTCAATTATTATTATTTTTTTATTCCACCTTCAATTCTGTGAACACCAGAATGTAAATGTGATATTATTTAAGGTGGGACAGGAAAATTCGAAAGAAAAGCTGACTTCATCATTTTAATGTTTCACAGTGTCTCATTGCAGATTCAACATACCAGAAAACCAACTGCGGTGCTTATAAAGGTGAATAAGTCCATTTGTCTTCAAATGTTTGTCTTAAATCTCTTTGCCTTTTTGTTAGCTACTAGCTAGTTGAGACTGTCTGCATTGCTAGCTGACCTGCAGTCTGCATGCCAGGGGAAAAGGGACCTGACTTTAATGCTATGTTGGACACAATAGGGCTGAGATACAACATCCAGTCTCAAAGATATTTTATATATATATATATATAAGACCAGAACTGAAGTTATGGAATCACTAAAGAAAACGGGTAGAATAGCTGTGATCTGCTGCGTGGACACCCATTGCCACGGAATCTTATTTCACTGTAACAGTGCAATTTTATCACAGATGAGTGGCAGCCAGTGTCTCACAAGCTCCAAACAAGAGCAGTGACTGTGGGTCTACCTGTTCACTCACCACATCACATCCATTTGTTTCATTAATAAAAGGTAGTGGAAGTAAATTCATTATGGATCATTACAAATACTTTTTCTCACTTAGTAAGAAAAAAAAAAAACTGTGTAGGAAAAAAAAAAGATCATAATCATTTTATAATCACATCGTAGCCTCTGAATCATAATCAAATTGAATCATGAGGGGCCTAGAGGTTCCCACCTCTAGTAGCTAGACTTGAGGTCACAAATTTTCACCTAACTCAAACTTTCTAGTAGTTTTACTACTTTCTTTAGTTAAAAGTTCTCTTAATGTTTCTCAGTTTGGTAATATATATATATATATATATATATATATATATAAAATGTATGCAAGTATTTCCTTGTTTTCTTCACTAGCTGGGACTCTTTCCATCACTCTTTTCCATCTTATCTTCTTTTGCACACTCACTTGTGGCTATGGCATCACTGGAGCTCAAACTCACAATCTCCTGTTGTGCTAAAGACCATTGGTCAACTCAGGAGCACCTAACGTTACTCAGATCTCACTTTTACCACACTGCAGAAAGTATTTTTTTGCTTTAACGTTGAAGAGTCGTGTGGTCACGTGGTGAAACTTTCCAATTGTCTATTCATTTGGTATATCATTATCATTTTCATATCTGAAAGCCCAAGAGGTGGAGACATCTTATGGAAAGAGTCCCAGCTGGAGGAACAACTGATTAAAAAATGCTAATTCATTTTTATTTACCTAACTGAGGTGCAGAACTAGAAAAGAAACACTTCTTAGAAAAGTGACCAAGTTAGCATGAAATGTTAAGTTCATTCAAACATAAAATAAAAAGGTAACACATGTAAAAATACAGTTTCTTCTGTTAGCTTGCAAGTTCAGTGATTTTGATGTAACTGGTTTACTTACTTTTTAAGTTCAAAAGCTGAACTTTTGCGAACTTTTATATCAACTAAAAAGTTGGTGTTGGGTGAACTCTTGGTCCTCAAGTTAACTCAAAACTCAAGCAGTGTAATCACGTTCTGTATCATTTGATGTTGAACATACTTCTGATCTTCTCTTGCAATAAAGAAGCAAAAGCTGTTATGCATTTATAGCATAAGAAGCTGAGATGATTCACTGATCCTCCAAAAAGACTCATATGCAAGTACATCTGGACACTACGCTTCTGATTTAGTCTAAAAGAGTGGTCTGCAACCATGGTCCTGGAGTTCTACCTACCTGCTGAGCTAATTTTCAACCACAGTCTGCCACACCTGCTCCAGCTAATCAACCTCTTCCCAAGTCCCTGATTGGCTGGTTCAGACATATTGGAGTTACGTAAGGAGTCAAGCCGCTTATTTGATACAGGTTGGAATTAAACTCTGCAGGAAGGTAGATCTCCAGGACCAGGGTTGGAGAAATCTGGGCTAAAACAATTAGGAACATGAAGGGAAATATTTTATTGTTCCAAAAACGTTAAAAATCTTTCAGATCCTCTGGTTTTGTGTCTGATGAAGCTTGAATAACAGCCTGCCTCTTCAGACGTGCTAACGCTACTATTAGAGCTGCAGTGGGTGCTGATGACACGTGAGTTCTGCACAATAGCTTTTCTCATCAGCGGAGGATGTCCTGCATGTTAGCTTGTCAAGAAAACATTGAGAACAGAAATAAAAGCTTATTCTGGTTCTTATTAACGTCAGCTTAAGACGTTTAGACTAATTAGTGTCATTGGCAATGTGCTTTTGTTAACCCTCTTATCCCAACCATAAAAAGTATGTTTTGAATTACTGTTTACTACTTATTTCTGGTGTTCATTCAGTTCATTTTGCTTCTTTTAGATTTAAGACCTTAAAACAGCTTGAATTTACAGTGAACTTTGTGTTGAAATGTAATGTAACTAGTTAAGTTACGGTGGTGCTGTGAACCTGTCAGAATGTTCTACATTTCTGCAAAAATTAGACCTAAAACCTCACCAGATTTTCACACAAGTCCTGATAGCAGATAAAGAGAATCAAATATTTACCTTGTTCATTTATTTATTGAGTGAAATGATCCAATATTATGTATCTGTGAGTGGCAAAAATATGTGAACCTTTGCTTTCAGTATCAAGTATGACCTCTTGTGCAGCAATAACTGCAACTAACCGTTTATGGTAACTGTTGATTTGTCCTGCACATCGGCTTCATGGAATTTTAGCCCATTCCTCCAAACAAAACATCTTCAACTGCTGGTAGGTTTCCTCCCATGAACTGCTTGCAACAGGTCCTTCCATTGCATTTCAATAGAATTAAGGTCAGGACTTTGACTTGGCCATTCCAAAACATTAACTTAATTCTTTTTTTAATTATTCTTCAGTAGAATGACTTGTGTGCTTAGGGTCATTGTCTTGCTGCATGACCCACATTCTCTTGAGTTGTCTTGACAATTTCCTTTAGAATTTGCAGGTATAATTCAGAGTTCATTGTTCTATCAATAATGGCAAGTTGGCCCGACCCAGTTGCAGCAATACAGGCTCAAACCATGATACTACCACCACCATGTTTTACAGATGGGATAAGGTTCTCATGCTGGAAAAATATAGAAATGTAATCACAAATCTAAGCAAAAGTAATGCATTTTACTAAACTTTTAAACATTTGCTAAACTGTTGGTCTGACTTTCCATGATGCTATGCATTGAACCGTTATTTGAGTATTCAAATTTTCTCAAAATTAAAATACATCTGAAGTGATTTTTCTTAAAAAGTGTTCAATTTAACCTGAAGCAGATTCTATGATTTTTGCACTGTAATATGAAACTCTGTATAATATGAAATCGTATAATCTTAATATGAAAACTGTAAGATGCTCTGTATGTTGTTGCAGAGACTCATACATTTGCAAAATTTGACATCATATATTATTTCACCAAGCCACCACTGAGTTAACTTGAGGACAAGAGAGTTCAGCCAACTTGAAATTTTTTGATAATTGAGCATTTTTCATGACACTCTACTTGAAATCACTGAACTTATTGTGTTGTCTTTGTTTTACATTTTTCACATAGATACAAGCTTATTTACATGTACTTACATTGTAATTACATATAATCACCCTGTAAATCCATGCATTATCATTAGATTTACTTACGAATCAGACAAGATGTCCCTTTTTTCTTGAGAAGATTTTTAATTTGCATTTAATTTTTCTGCACCTTTTTCTGTTTTAATGTCAGAGAATGAGACAAAAGATTGCTCTTCTTTCTGCACAAACTTTCCATCAAATTTGAATTATAATAAAATTTTATTCACAAAACACATAAGACTGTAATGAAAGTTTACTTTCAGTAAACTAATAAGTCCTATAAAATTTCAGCCTGTTTTTGTTATGGCTGGAGGCTCTTAAAAGTTAAATCCAGGAGAAGATCTTAAGAGCATCTGCAGGAGAGCTGACTGCCATTGATTTGAGAATGCATGGGCAAGACACAAGCAACCGTGTAGGTAATATGCGACATCCGTGCCTTACACATGCATTATGAATGCCATCCAATTGCATGTAATCGAATGTCGGCTTCTGCACACTCCGTATCTCGGGTCTTTCCTGGAGAGTGTGAGCTGGCATCTTTCAGGCCCATCAGCTCCAATTGGCTTTTCTGGAGGAAAGAAACATGGCTCTTTTCGAACGCAGCATGCCAAAATGACTCACGCGGCATGGACAAAACCGCTGAAATTAGATCCCGCTTATGCATGCTGCCAGGCTTTCCTGCTAGCCAGCACCGCAGCAGACACTGGGACAAACTCTTATCTCCTGAAGAAAGCAGGAAAAAGTGCAGGAGAAAAAGAGGAAAGTTTGAGCAAGCCAGCCAGACAGTGAAAGTAAATGAGGAACAGCATGATGAGAAAAGCTCAGCTGAGAAGGTCAAAGCTTTTTCATGCCATTGGACGTGACTCTCCTACCCACTTACACTGTGAAGACTGGAGCTTTCACCATTAAGATGAAGGAGAGAGAGAGGGAAAGAGAGAGAGAGTGAGAGGTACATTACATTATGAAGCCTTGATGATGAAACATTCCATTATTGAATTTGAATGCAGGCTGTAAAATCAATGTCAGTGTTTTAAATGCAATCTAAGGCTAATGTACAGAGCGGAGGGTCATTTCGGCAGACGCAGGCTGAGCTTTATGAAGACTGGAGGGTGCCTGTGCGTGTTCGCTCATAAAAAAAAAAAAAAGAAAAGAAAAAAAAAGGCTTTTTTGTATTCGGTTTGGTGGTGTGATTTTATTTCCCACCGCCGGCTCTGCTGTAGTTGTCAGAGCAATAGATGAAATGGTTTCCTCTGTTGCCTAGTAACCCCCCCTCCAAATACACCATCACGCACACTCACATACAAATATCCGTTTTCATTTTCAGCATGCATTAGAACAGAGGACAGAGAGAAATGTTTAGAGACGGTCATCCGAGTTAAAGCCACAGTTCTTGGCCAAAACTGTTTCTCACCTTAAACCAAATACAGACGATCAGCCAATGGACAACTAATCAGCCAACTATTTTAGCCTAAACTGGAATTTGAAGAAACTTTGCAAATAGTGAGTGCAAACAAGCAAAAGAGTTATAATAACAGCTCTTGATATTCTTCATTTTCACATTTCTCTTCAGTATTTTGAAGCAATCACACATGCAGTAGCTATAAATAACAATGAAACACAATTTTATATCCTCAATACCAATATGTAGGTGAATCGCGATTCAGTAGGGCCAGTGTCCAGCACAGTTTGATGATTTGTAAACCCTAACTGAACCCTAACTGTTAAGACAATAGTAATAGTATTCGTCTGCCTTCACAGGCATATGAATTTGAGTGACATCCCATTCTTAATCCATAGGGTTTAATATGATGTTGGCCCACCCTTTGCAGCTATAGCAGCTTGAACTCTTCTGGGAAGGCTTTCCACAAGGTTTAGGAGTGTGTTTATGGGAATTTTTGACCATTCTTCCAGAAGCACATTTGTGATGTCAGACACTGATGTTGGACGAGAAGGCCTGGCTTGCAGTCTCCCCTCTAATTCAACCCAAAGATGTTCTATCGGGTTTAGGTCAGGACTCTGTGCAGGCCAGTCAAGTTCTTCCACACCAAACTCACTCATCCATGTCTTTATGGTCCTTGTTTTGTGCAGTCATGCTGGAACAGGAAGGGGCCATCCCCAAACTGTTCCCACAAAGGTAGGAGCATGAAATTGTCCAAAAGTTCACTGGAACTAAGGGGCTGAGCCCAACTCCTGAAAAACTCCTGGCAACCGCCAAGCCCAGACTCGTCCATAGGAGAAGCAAGATTCGTCACTCCAGAAAACATTTCTCTACTGCTCTATCGTCCTGTGGTGCCGCTTTACACCACTGCATTCAACGTTTTGCATTGCACTTGGTGGTGTGAGGCTTGGATGCAGCTAATCGGCCATGGAAACCCATTCCACGAAGCTCTCTACGCTGTTCTTGAGCTAATCTGAAGGCCACATAAAGTTTGGAGGTCTGTGGTGATTGATTCTGTAGAAAGTTGGCAACTTCTATGCACTATGCACCTCAGCATCTCTGTCATTTTACATGGCCGACCACTTCATGGCTGAGTTTCTGTCATTCCCAATCATTTCCAATTTGTTATAATACCACTGACAGTTGACTGTGGAATATTTAGAACTGAGGACATTTCACGACTGGACTTGAGTGCTTATGAATGCTTAGATTTTCATTCTGGAGAAAAACGTGAATACTGTACACGTAATTATGTGTGACTGTAGACATTTCTGTGCGTACTGATTTGACAGTTCGACCAGTGTTAGCTACTAAAATCATATAGTTAGCTAGTAAGGCAGCAAATTGGCCAATGTGGCCACTTTCATTCTCAGAAATAAAGGTACAAAACTGTCACTGGGGCAGTACACCTCTTGTCACTGGGGTGGTACCATCAAGGAAACATCTCAGTACCTTTAGTCAAGGAACATAGTTGTACCATAATCTTAGTTTGTACCATAATCTTAGTAAATAGTTGTATTGATTCCACACACCCCATCTCATCTCTAGGCTTTTCATTTTATTGTTCTGTGTTAAAATATTAGGTTACAAAAAGGTATAGATAGATAGATAGTACTTTTCACCTGAAAAAACACATTTAAGGTACACAATTAGACCTTAAAACCCCTGTTGTACCTTTGAGGCAACATTTACATTGTTTGTACCTTGATGAACAACAAACCTGCACAGAACCTTTATTTCTAATAGTGTAGGGTTGACTTTTAATAGTTACAAACGATGGACAAGAAAAGACAAATCAATTGTCAGCTAAAATTTCATGATCTTGACAGCTCTATTTCTCATCACTTGTAATGCTAGCTGAAGCAAGCATCCTTAGACAGCATCTCATAATAAGAATAAACAGAGAGCATTGTCCTCCAAGCTGGGCTTCAGTGTTGCTGCATTAGTGGCTGGTCTCAAAGGAAGCTTGTGCCTTCAGCCTCCCACCTTGGTAGCATCATGTGATAACAGGTGCTGGGATTTGGCCTAGCAGTCTCCCAACAATAGTGAGTCTGATTATATGTTTCTTCATAAAACACTGCATGACAGATATTATCTATGAGCATGGGCTAAAGTACATTAGCATGGCTAAAAACAGTAGCCTGAATTTTGCCCACATTTAAGGCTCCAGTGCTAAAATTAAAAATGCACACTTCAGATGCCCAACATGTCTTGGCAGATGGACTACATTTAGTGTAAGTGGGGAATTCTGTGTAAATTTGGCCAAACCTTTGCTTTAAGAGTTGCTGTTACTCTCATAAAGCATAAAGAAGAAAATCGCTGATTGAAAGCCGAATCCAATTAGATCCTGGAGGCATCGTGCCTGACCTTCTTTCTCATTTCTTCCAAATGCCTTTCATCAGCTTGGCAGGTAGCACCTCTTTTCCTCCCTGGAGCAATTTCAAACTACATTTAATAGGACAATAACTTGCCTCATAGTTAATAAACCCCCTTTTTTACACTTCTTCCTAGAAAATGCTGATCTGGCTGATCCTGCCTGTTCCTTTTTTTCCTCCCCGATGATAAAGCTCCTGTAATAGCCCGTGAATAATACAATACCAGCCCTCTTTCTCATCCATTTTTTGATGGTGTAAACATCACAACAAATGTAGTCCTTCTCCCTAGGCTAGGTTTCTTACAGCGCTGTCACATTTCCCACATGTTCAAACAGACGGAGCATGTCACAGCTCCATTGGGTCAATTACTGTTGGGTAGCGCTATAAATCAAATACGCTGTACAGTTACATGCCATAACTAATAACAGGACGTTGCTCACCCCCATAATAAACATGATTGATGTGTCCTGAGGTTCCGTGTAGGTCTAGATCTACATGCATTCAAATCATCTGTAAAGCTGTATTCATTTTAAGCAAAAGCAATTGCCTCTGGTGCATTTTTCTGAGGCTTGTTTGGATTTTTTTTTTTCTTGACAACCTTACAATGGCATGTATTTTGCAATGCACAAAAGCCGGATTTGAATTCCGGCCTTGTTCACAGTTACTATATATAGCTTTTAGTGGATCTTCATGTTTGAAAAGCCTTTTAAAACTATATTTTGAAATCAGAACAGGACAGAGTGACTCAAGCTGACGGCAGGAAGCACACTGTGCATGTTTTTAATGTGGCCTACATACAGAGGGAACGCAGTCTATTACCCACTTCCTGCCCACGATAACGAAGATACACTCACGTATCTCCTGTTTTTCTATTTGTTTATTTATTTTGAGCACTCAAAACAAACAGAAAATAGACCCACGGTGCTCAGTACTTCAGTAGTAGTGCCAGTAGCTCTGATGTGCTCATGGTGTGGGCGGATTTATCTGGTGCTGTCTAGTTTAAGGTGTGCGAGTTTATATGTGTATGTGTCTATAAATGCTGGAGCTCATTTACCAGAATATTCTGTAAATATTGCCCCTTGACTTAAAAGCCAGGTCAGCTCAACAGTTACTTTCAGTTCTAGAGGTAGAGCTCAGGTTATAGATTATAGATTATAGATTATAGAGTATATGTTCAAACATTTTATTCTGAAGTACAAGATATTAATAGAGAGTTTGGCCCCCTTTGCCACTATTACAGCCTCTACTTTTCTGAGAAGTCTTTGTACTCGACAGTATAAAGAACATTGCTGTGAGGATTGGATTTGCATTCAGCCAGAAGAACATTAATGAGGTCAGGTACTAATGTTGGATGATTGTTTGGATCACAAACAGCAGTCCAACTTGTCCCAAAGCTATTCAGTGGTGCTTTGTCAGTCCAACTAATCCCAAAGGAGTGCAGTGGAACTCTGTCACTTCAACTCATTTGAAATTGATTCAATGCAGCTTTATTACTCCAGCTCATCCCATAGGAGTTCAGCGAAGCTTTTTTTCACTCCAGTGTATCCCAAAGCAGTTCAGTGAAGCTTTGTTACTCCAACTTATCCCCAAGGGGTCATTTGAGCTTTCTCACTCCTAGTCATCCCAAAGGCATTTAATGGAGCTTCATCACTCCAGCTCATCCTAAAGATCTTCTGTGGAGCTTCAGCAATCCAACTTATTATAAAGGTGTTTAGTTAAGCTCTTTCACTCCAACTCATTCCAAAGAATTCCAATGAAACTTAATGCCATCTGAAAGATCTTCAGTTGAGCTTCAGCAATCCAACTCATCCCAAATGTGTTGAATTGAGCTCTTGCACTCCAAGTCATCCCAAAGGAGTTCAGTGGAGCTCCATCACTCCAGATAATTCCAGAGGAGTTTAATGGAGCTTAATCATTTCAGCTCATCCTAAAGAAGTTCAGTAGGGCTTCATCACTTCAACCCTTCCTAAAGGAGTTCTATGGAACTTCCTCACTCCAAGTCATGCCAAAGATATTTAGTGGATCTTCAGCAATCCAGCTCATCCTGAAAGAGTTCAATTATGCTCTTTTACTCCAACTCATCCCAAATGAGTTCAATAAAGCTCCCTCACTCCAAGGTATCAAAGATCATCAATGGAGCTTTGGCAATGCAATTTATCCTGAAGGTGTTTAAATTGAAATTCATTAAACTCTTTCACTCTAACTCATTCCAAGGTGTTCTCACTCCAACGGATCCCAAAAAAGTTGCTTTTTCACTCCAACTCACCCTAGAGATTTTCTGTGGAGCTTTGTTACTTCAATTTATCCCAAGGAAGACTCAATTTAACCCAAAGTGTCATTACCCCAGCTAACCCCAACTGATGTCATTTTATCTTCATCATTGTTATAACTCATCCCCAAGGTGTTGAATGGAGCTTCAACACATCAACTCATCTCTATGATACTCAACAAAGCTCTCCAAAAACTGTGATTCCAGTGCTCCACAATCCAACTTTGATGGTTAGCACTGGGCATGGTGGTCCTAGGGTGCTCCAAAGTATTCAATTCTACTGCCAGTGTTTTTCTATGGCAATTACACAGCTGTATACATGCATTTTTATTGCTTGTGTCATGGGTTTGCTTCAGAAGTAGTTCAGCTGAATAACATTAAAAGGGGACCTACACACTTCTAGACTGTGATTAAATGTACATCTTTGGACAGAGCTTTGTCTGTAGTTGTAGTTCTGATACATATCTGCAGTTTCCAACAAAAGACTTTAAAGGGCAAGAAATCTAATACACGGTTTGCACTATGCTAATTTATGAGGTCTCGGTATTGTATATTTGATCAAACTATCACTTTAATAGTGTTTCATGATTGTATTACTTATAAACAGGTGTGCTCAGGAGTCAGAGGGTGTGTTTCCGCTGGTGGGTTATGAAGCGAGACAGATGGCTTGTTGTTTCTGCTCTTAGTTAAAGGCTGACTTCTGGATTTGCAAGTGCACCTGTTCATACGCACTGCCTACCAAAACATTTTTTTTCCTTCTTCTGGAAATTCCTAGTAAAGCACATATTGAAACTGTTTTATCCAAAAGGTGGTTAAAACATGTAAAATGTTTGCTTGCTAATGACTGTTGACATCAAAACAAGGGGATAAAACAGGTGGGGCTTGGCTTTATCCTAAGGTTGGGCTTGTAGCAGCCGTTCCGTCGCAGGTTTTTGTAAATAAGGTCGAGAAAATCCAAACAGATTTTACTTGGTGGCAAGTTATTTCCTAAAAATGTGTGTCTGCAGTCTAGTACTAGAAGTAAACTGAATGTTCCTCTTCATTAACCATCTTGCTTTTTTCTTAATTTGTTTATTTTATTTTTCCTTTTAATTTCTTTTCATTTCATTAATTCTTTTAATAATGATTCCTTTAAAATTATGTATGTTTTTTCTTGCTTTGATTTATGGCTTTAAATGCTTTATTCTTATATAAATATATATATATATATATATATATATATATATATATATATATATATATGACCCCCCCTGTTATGCCCTTTGGATAGAATGGTTGACTGTTGAGTGCTTTGATTACTATTAATATAGACCTGTTTCTGTTGGTTCTACTTTTGGTTACATTTTTACTCTTTTTTTCTATGTTGTTTTGCAGTAAAGCACCTTCAGTTTTATGATAAAATGCTGTCAAAAACGGAATAATAAGCTCCAACTGAAAACTGTCAGGAATCCACCAAAGAGCTCTAAAATTATGGTGGGTGGGGATGGTGACAGAGGAATGTATCTCAGCCAGATATGAACTCATAAGGTAAAAAAAGGTTACGTTTGATTTCAGATCAACTTTAAACATTTTAAACCCTAAAGACCACTGAGGAACCTTTATTTTAGAAGAATGTTCTGGAAGATTAACATCCATCATCACTGTCCATCACCATCCGGCACATTCTTCAACATCTCAATGGAGCTTTTTGTGGACGGGTGGGTGGTGTTTCTCCCCGAGAGCAGATGCATGGCCCAGGGCGGACTGTTCTGGATAACTCCCCTGTCACCCCAGAGCGGGTGATGGGAAGAATACAAGGCTGAAAGGCCGTATTGATCAGAAAGCGAAGGGGGAAAAGGTCACAGCCCTGCCCCGAGGCATGTCTGCTTCGTACAGGCCCAAAACCCCCTCTTCATCCCCCTTTCTCTGATTTTACTGCCCATTAAACCTCTGTGGAATGTCATCTGGCTTGATTTCACTTCGCTTTTCTATTCTTGCATGCTCTACTTCACCAACAAGCGATGGCTTCCATCGGCCTGCTTCTTTGATTTCTCTCCAAGTAGAAGATAGAAGTGCAGAAGGTTGCCAAGTCCTCTAAAAAGAAAAACCCTCATTGCAGATGGTGCCCCATTGTGTTGGTGTGCAGTATGTTTAGCATGTTTGAATGTACACACACTGCTCAGAAACTGAACTGGACTGTCCATTTTGGCATTTGAAGTCACTCGGAGTCATCAGCAGCTCATGTATGCCTCATTATAGAACAAGTTTGTTGATACATAATAGATGTCAGTTATCAAGTAAACTACTAATTATTTTGAGATAATCTGTTTTTTATCAACAGTAAAACAATCATTGATTATGGTAAAACATAACTAACACTTAGTAGTTTTGAAACTCAACAGCTAAACAAGTACAGCCCATCTCATCAGTGTTCCCTCCAAAGCTCCACCCAAACAAATACAGCCCCCTTTCTCTAGTGTTCCCTCCAAAGCTCGTCCACAAATACAGCCCTTCCTTCAGTGTTCAATACAAAGCCTGTCCCCCAACATATACAGGCCCTCCCATCAGTATTGCCTCCAAAACATCCTCCCCAAACCAGCACAGCCCCTTCCTTCAGTGCTCCCTCAAAAGTTCCACTCAAACACAACCCTTCACATCAGTGTTCCCTTCAAAGCTCCACCTCCAGATACAGCCCCTCCGCTCAGTGTTCCCTCCAAAGCTCCACCTCCAGATACAGCCCCTCCCTTCAGTGTTCCCTCCAAAGCTCCACCTCCAAACAGATACAGCCCCTCCCTTCAGGGTTCTCAAAAGCTCCACCCACACAAAAACAGCCCTTCTTATCAGTGTTCCCTCCAAAGCTCCACCTCCAAACAGATACAGCCCCTCCCTTCAGTGTTCTCTCCAAAGCTCCACCTCCAAACAGATACAGCCCCTCCCTTCAGTGTTCTCAAAAGCTCCACCCAAACAAAAACAGCCTTTCTTATCAGTGTTCCCTCCAAAGCTCCACCTCCAAACAGATTCAAACATTCTTTTGTCTATGCTCAAAGTTCAATAATATAAAAAATGACTTACTTTTTAAGTGAAAATGCATTAAGTTAAATGATACTTTATAGACTGCACTCACCTTTATTTATGTTTGTGCCACATGTAGTCCTGTGTCTGAATATTTGCCATGTTTGAGATGTTTATATGTGCCGTGTTGGCTATAGAACGATCGTAAGTGCAGGAGAAATATAAAAGGCCTTTTCCAGGAGTCATATTCTATATCCTTTTTTCAGCCTGTGGCAGAGACATGAGTGGCATCTCCCTACAGACAGGCCTTTCAACCACTTCAACAGATGTAACTAAGTTCCGCAGACCTTCTGTTTGGATGTCTCATTCACCCGGTGCCACATTTAAAACAGAAACACTGCTGCATTCACTCGCTCACTGCCGCTGCATCAAAGCCTTTTCATACGGGTGACGTCTGTGCTTCAGTCTGCCGCTATCAGTTATCAATGATATCATTTTTTCTCCCCCATATCACAGCAAACATTTACCCGTGTGTGGTGACATCCCGCCGTCCCTAACATTATGCTTTTGTGGGTGAGGAAACACTCTAAAAAACACAGCATCACACTCTGAATAGATCTGTACTAAAATGGAGGGCAAATGTCTATCTCTCTCTCTTCTCTCTTTCTTTCTCTCTCTCTCTCTCTCTCTCTCTCGCTCGCTCAGTCTCTCTCTTTTATTCACCAAAGAAAGCATTCAGCATAATATGCGCAGATTGGATCTTGTCATGTATTATTGATATTTTGAGCTTTTTTCTTCCTGGCTTTTCACAGTCGAATACTATCTTAGCTGAGCTTTCTCAGCGCAGTGAAAGAGCACAAAACATCTCTGTACTTGTGCATAGGAAGGGGGCTGATCAAAGTAAATGCAAATGTAGATTATTGTTTGGAGTCGTTATTGAAAAAGTTTCGTCAATATGTGAACCAGCGTGAGTTCAGTAAGTGGTTGAAAACTGTAATGATGGTAGTTATGCTATTCCACTGCATTTGGATGCTATTTATGCAGAATAAGCATAAAAGGCAGAAGAACGGTCAGTAGGCAGTTAGTATTCTATATAGTCGTGTTCAAATGTTAGTAAACCAAAGCTTCAGCTGAGCTTTAAAAGAACATTATACACTGGATAGTTCCGGTTGTAAAATCTGGTTGGCTGAGCTGCATTGGAAGCCGCTGTAAATTCCTTGATATGTGCACACCTACGACTACCTCACAGCAGCTCAATTGTTTATTACTATGCCACGGCATGAAAAAAACCCTTGTGTTGTTAATGAATAATCTTTGACTCTCATGCTGCCTGCATGAACCACTAGTGTAGTGATGAAGTAAGAACCCGTTTTTTGTTTAAACTGAGGGGCTGGCAACTTATGTTCTTAACTAGAATTAGGCTGGTCAGCTAGCTAACAGGCTAAAAGATAGCCAAGAGCCTAAACAGCTTCATCATTGATATCACAGGCTTGAATTAAAGTACTTACTGTATTATCAACTGTAAAACGACAGTATAAAAGTCTTAAAATGTCACCTGAATGTCTTACACACTTTAAATGCTTGTCAGAGGTCGTATCAAATCCAGGCTACATCTCAAACAGCTCTGTATTCCCTAAATAGTGTGCTACCTTTCAAAGTTTAGAAATTCTAGCTTTACAGCCAAATAATGAATCAATTTATTGAGTGCAAATGGGGAAAATGACTCCCAAATGTTCACCGTTGCAAACAGATGCATACATAAAGATCATTACTATCATTTTTCCTGTAATGATGATGATGATGATGATGATGATGATGATTATAGTTATTATTTATAGTCTTGTTAACAACTGTTGTCTGATCGTTGGCTAAAATGGAAATAAAACGGAAGCAACTAATTCTGTATCAACTGAGTAATAAGTGCAAAGACTAAACAATAAGTATAATTATTGAGAGTCACTGAACCATTAAATCAGCACATATAGTCACTGAACTATTGAGGAATTGAATAATTGAAAAATAAAAATTTCACTGAATAACCACATATATATATATATATATATATATATATATATATATATATATCATTATTCGTGTTGCTAGTCAGTGACTAATGCCAACTACATCATTAAGTCATCATATGCACACCACTGAATCACTGAGTCAATGATACTGATTCATTATGTGTAAACTGAATCACTGATATTTTGAATCAATAATAATCATATATAAGCCATTAGCTTTCTGTGAAGTATCAAATCCAGGCCAAACAGATAATCCAGAAATGATTGGAATTTATCAATTATACATGTTATTAATCACATGGAGTATGTACATAGTGCCTAAGATACACTCATTGAGTCACTCTGTCGCAAATACCCAGTTTGATGATTCATTTATTCATCTCTTCTCTCTGCCTCACAGCAGTGTCTCTAACATGAGTCATGCTGGATTGCCAGCTTTTATCAATGAGGACTCTAGAGTGACAATTAGTTCTGCCAAAATAGCTTCACTTCTTTCTATGCTTAAGACCTGGAAGGGCCATTTGGGCCAAACCGAATCCTTCCGACTCAGTAAAAGGGATCAAAAAGCTGCATGGGTGTCATCTGTGTCAGGAATGAAGGCCCATTTGTTTGAATCTAACAAATCGTTTTTATTTAAGGTTGTGGAATTAATATTTCATTGAGCTGTGTTTTTCTCTCGACTTTCAAGGAACCGAGCACTATGAAATAAAAAAGTTGGATGAAAGATGTGGAATAGTTATCCTTTCAGGCATCAGTTTGGCCAAAATAAATTTTGTAAGTTAGATTTTTCTTAAAACTATCATTTTAACAGCCTTTTAATCACATCAGTCCAACCTGGAACATTATAATTTGGACATTTCATGCACAATAGACTTATCATAAATGTCTTTATCATTAAATACTTTAAAAGCGACCTCCTGCCTGAAGTTATAATGAGTTGCTTTGCATGTCAAAACTTCTTCAGAAAGCTTTTCTGTTTCTCATACAGTTCATACAGTCATTTGATTTCTCTATTCAAATTTTCAGACTATGATTAGATTTGCATAATTTCAAATTTCACAATTTACTACTATATAATAAAAGACCATAATGCTGCCCTAGAATGGTAAACTTTTAGAGGTCAAGACTTATAATCATTGCTTTGCTGTGTGTTCAGTCTATATTAATTGTTATATTTATTAACAATTACACACACACACACACACCAGTGGTGGACCAGTGGCAGCTAAGTAAATGTAATTTGTTACTGTACGTTTTTTGATGTATCTGTACTTTACTTAAGTATTTCTATTTTGGGCGACTTTTTACTTTCACTTCATTACATTTCAAAGTCAAATATCTGACTTTTTACTCCACTACATTTTGAGAAATCTGTTGTTCCTTTTGGTTTTTGTGTATGAAAACGTAACATGTCAAAATTAAATAAGCACAAAGCAAGAACACCAATCAGGGCACAGCGGTCACTTTGTTCTGAGCTTGTTTTGACCTGTTGGTCATACCGACCCAGTGCAGCACACGGTTCAACTTCAGTGCAGCAACGTAAAAATTTGGGAGCACATGTCTACCTAAATGATGGAACTAATATTGTGTAAATACAGCACAATACAGAAATATGTACACATATGCAGTCGTGACTGGCATGTTTCTTTTTTTCTGAATTCATACAAACACTTTCATTTTATTTCGGTTAGTTTGTGTTTATGAACAGAGGCCTACAGATCAATATAATAAAGTAAAACTTATTTGTGATCCTGAGTTTAAAGCAAGTTTTTATTTCAGCTTGTAACTAATTTACAAAGTAATCTTAAACTGAAACTTTGCTTGTTTGTTAAAGTGATTTCAGAGCCACTCAGTTCTCCCTGATGGGAGTTTACCTTCAGTGATTTGTGCTTATAATCATTTTAATAGACGACAGCGTCACTAATTAAGGACATCTATTAAAAGACTGGTTTATCAAGAGAGACGCTGGAGGACTTTCACCTGAAATGAATTCATGAAGTGAGTCTTGTTACAAAAATGATAACAGGACATCAGCCATAATTAATCATTTAGTACTTTTACTTTCAACACTAAAGTACATTTGAAGCCAAATACTTTTGTACTTTTACTCAAGTTGAGGTCTAGAGTAAGGACTTCTACTTTTACTGGAGTCATATTTTACCTTGGGTATCTCTACTTTAACTCAAGTACACGATTTGTGTACTTCGTCCACCACTGACATGCACATCTTCTAAGCCGCTTCTCCCTCAGGGTCGTGGGGGGTGCTGGAGCCTATCCCAGCTGTCATATGGCGGAAGACAGGATACACCCTGGACAGGTTGCCAGTCCATCACAGGGCAGACAGACAGACATATACAATCACTTATACCTTCACACCTAGGGGCAATTTGGCATGTCCAAGTCCAAGTGAACTGACTGCATGTCTTTGGACTGTGGGAGGAAATCAGAGTTTTTTAACAATTAGATATGTAATATTTGTTAATAGCATTTATGTAAATACATAAAAATGTAATATTTATTAAGCTGCATTTTAAACGATAATGTAACTTTGTTGTCTGCAAGCACTGTTATTATATTACAGCTAATCATAATGCTGTCCACATTGGTCTCAAGCTCTGCATCATCTTTTTTTTTCTTTTTCTTTTTATCTTTTTTACAACATAAATTAAATTAGGCTGTATCAGAAGGTCAGTAAAAAATATCATCAGTTTAACATAATTAAAATTCTTGACTGAGTGAGTTTTATATATAATTTACTGTTTTATTTGTGCTTTTGAATGAACATGAATTAACACAAAAATGCTGGCAATGCTTTACAGGCAAGCACTGTTGAGAAAGTGAACTGAGAGAACTAGAAGACTAATTTAACTTGAAACAGTTTGCTAAGTGATTTTTGTTTTTGTTACTATATATAGGAAAATTATGAAAATGTTTTATTAACATTTCATGGTTTCCCAAAGTCTTCTGAAACTGAATTCCAGAGCACCTCCACTATAACCATATATGTAAAGTGTGTGGATGTGACTTTGGAACTACCATCTAGCAGTTTGACATTTCTCTTTAGTGTTCATTCCTCATCACAAAGAAGAAACATCTGTGAACCCACACCAGCAGGATCTAACCAACACACTGATTTACATTCACAACTTTTACAACCAGCTTATTATTAAAAGATATTGAGTTACTATGTGTTATACACCTTTCAATACAGTAGAAGGCTCCTATACAAATGGTTGGTTAATAATTATATTATTACCTGAGCACTGGTCATTGCTATCATTTCATTTATTAAGCATTTACTTATTGACAAATAAATGTCTAAATAACTGCCAACACATGTGAGTTCACCTCACAGTGAACATGTCCAAATTGTACCCAATTGTGTTGTTGTCCCTCCCTGGTGTCATGTGACTTGTTAGAGTTACAAGGTTCCAGGTGTGAATGGGGAGCAGGGCTGTTAAATTTGGTGTTTTGTTCGCTCATACTGGCCATTGGATATTCAACATGGCACCTCATGGCAAAGCATTCACTGAAGATCTGAGAAATAGAATTGTTGCTCTCCACAAAGATGGCCCAGGCTACAAGAAGATTGCTGAAACTGAGCTATACCATGGTGACCAAGGTCATGCAGCGGTTTTCCAGGACAGGTTCCATGTGGAACAGGCCTCGCCAGGGTCAACCAAAGAAGTTGAGTCCACGTGTTTAGCTTCATATCCAGAGGTTGGCTTCATAAAATAGATGCATGAGTGCATCTAGCATTGCTGCATAGGTTTAAGAAGAGGGAGGTCAGCCTGTCAGTGTTCAGACCATGTGCCACACAGTGGTGGAAGCATCATGGTCTGGAGCTGCATGAGTGATGCTGGCACTGGGGAGCTGTGGTTCACATGAATTCCAACATGTACTGTGACATTCTGAAGCAGAGCAAGATCCCCTCCCTTTGGAAACTGCGCTGCATGGCAGTTTTCCAATACGATAATGAACCCAAACACACCTCCAAGATGACAATTCCCTTGCTGAAGGTAAAGGTGATGGACTGACCAAGTATGTCTCCAGACCGAAACCCAATTGAGCACCTGTGGGGCGTCCTCAAGCGGTAGAAGGAGTATCGCATGTCTAACATCAACCAGCTCCATGATGTTATCATGGAGGAGTGGAAGAGGATTCCAATAGCAACCTCTAGTGAATGCCATGCGCAAGAAGGTTAAGGCAGTGGTAGACAATGATGGTGGTCACACAAAATGCAGACATTTAGAGCACAATTTGGACATGCTCACTGTGAGGTCTACTCCCTTGTGTTGCCAGTTGTTTAGACATTAATGGCTGTTCTTTTCAGAGGACAGTAAATCTATACTGCTATACAAGCTGTACACTAAGTTATATCCATGTTTCATTTCTATAGCGTTGTCCTAAAATAAAGGTGGTTCTTCAAGGGTTCTGTAGTAACTCAGATAAACTTTTACATGATCAAAAGGTTTGTTGCATCATGAAAGGGTTCTTCAGATTGATTAATGTGCTGTAAATGGTTCTATATAGAACATTTTCGAAAAGAACTATCTATATGAAGGGTTCTGTTCTTGTTACAATACGAGTGTGTAACAATCGAAGAACCATCTGCACCACATACTTCATCAATCTGAAGAACACTTTCACCATGCAAAAAACCTTTTAAACCTGTAGATGGTTCTTTGAGTGTACAAGGTTCTATATAGAACCATATTCTTTACTAAAGAATCCTTGAAGAACTTTTTAAAAAGTGTATGTGTTAACCACTTAATAAAGATTATCTAAGCATTAAGTAAACATTTTTGCATCACAAAGTAGGAATTTTTACTAAACCATTTAAAACTGGACAATTACTAGTTACTCATGAAGTAGTTATTCATAATGATTATGAATTGTATTGAATAGAGTTATAGATAAACCTATGATTAGGTATTGCATTGATTCACATCACTAAGTAAATAATGTTACCAAACTTATTTCTGCTGATGCTACTGGTTTCAGTGAGCTACCAGTCAGCTATAACTGACAATAAAATGATATGCTAATGTTAGTGCTAGCACTGCCCATGACTTCTAATTAGTTCTGGAGTTTTATACAGCAGTAACATTCACAGTCAGACAGCAATGAGGTACAAGCAGAAGATGCTAGAAGGTGCAGGTGCCCAGGGCAGGATGACTGCATTCCACATAATGAGCCAGACACTCTCACAGCAGCCTGTCCCAAAGTTAGCATGCTAATACACATACATAGGCACACTGCTGGTCTGTCCTGACTTCATCTCATCCACTCTGTGCCTGGAGAACAGTGACAGACTGCAGTGTACCTGCTCTACCTGCCTTCTCTAGCTTTCCTCCATGCTAGTGTCTGCTAAAAGCAGTTCATTAGCTTCATGACACGATGCTTGAAGACGCATCATTAAGAGGGAACAACATGATATCATCTACCAGTAAAAAAAAAAAACAAAAACAGAAACAAAAACTGCAAAGAAAACAGGAGGAATAAGATCCCTTCACATGCGTTCTTTGTGACTCTGAAAAAATGGTGCCAGAGGTTGTTTTGGAGTGTTTCTGTGGCTTGCCTTGATGAAAAGTGTTGCTAAGTGTTGAGCTGTTATGTCTGCTTCTTTTTAATCAAAGAATTTCATTAGTTTGAATAAACCCAATTTAGCTTGCTTGTTACCATATGAAATATATCAACACTTTATTAGTCACACTTAAAACATGAAAATATAACACTTCCTAGTTCCACAATTACAGACTGTAGTCCATCTGTTTCTCTGCATACTTTTTAAGCCCCCTTTCACCCTGTTCTTCAATTGTCAGGACCCCCACAGGACCACCATAGAGCAGGTACTGTTTGGGTGGTGGATCATTCTCAGCACTGCAGTGACACTGACATGGTGGTGTGGATCAGACAAAGCTATATTGCAAAAACCTATCCAGCCAATAGCATTCTGTGCTCAGAAACTACATCAGAAATCTCAAACTCCAATTACCTTGGGGACACTAGCCAGGTGGTCTTCTCCAAGGCGGTGATGAAACACAAAAAGCTTGGAACAAAATATGAATTTAACTGCATAGCATTTACACTCACTTAAGTGCATCTTTTTTTAATAGCAGTCAATTCTTAATAGCAGTTCTTCTGCACAAAACAGAAGTACTACTACTACTTCTACTACTACTAGGATACTTTTATTCTGAAAGCATTAGCATTCCTGCCAACTGTGAGTGAAGTTATTTGTTTGTGAAATATGGGAAGAACTGTTAATTCCATATTGTCAGTAAACTTGTTTGATAATTCCACTCATTTATTAATCATGATGACCTGAGTCCTGAATGAATCCAGAAAGGCAGATTTAATTATCATTTCAAATTAATATAATATATAAGTTAGTTGTAGCTAAATTAGCCATGCGTCGTCTTTGGACAGTTATCACTACCACATAACTACCATGTGACCACCATGTAACTGTCCCATAGCTAACACATTACTACATCACCTCCATGTAACTACTGTCCCCACCTTATCACAACCACATGATCAACTACCACATCACCATGTCACTACCACATCGACCACGTAACTACTGTCACTGCCACATCACTGTATCACTGCCACATTATATCAGTATATACTACAGTATATCACTACATCACTGTCGTAGCACTACTATGGTATTACATCACTATCACCATTACTACCACATCACTACCACTGCACTGTCACATCACTATTACTTTACTATCACATCACTGCCAAGTCACTATCACATTACTACCACATCGCGACCACATCATTACCACATCACTACAACATCACTGCTACATCACAACCGCATCATTACCAGATCACTATCATATTACTACCACATCATTACCACATCACTGCCAAGCCACTACTACATCACTACCACAATATTACCATAACACTACCACATCACTACCACATCAGTACCACATCACTACTATGTAAGTGTCACTACAGGTGAAAATAAAGGGGGTGAAAGGGGTCTGTATATGTAGAACTACAGGGCTGTCATATGCTAAGTGGAGCTGGTAATGAGTGTAGCTATAAAGTGGGTGTACCTTTAAAAACATGGCCCCTGAGTGTATATTTTCATTTTAGGATTAACTGGGTGTTTGTTTTTTTTTTTCAGTGAAGACTCAGGACAATATCAGCTTGAGCGCAGGCTGCCCAGGGCAGCTCGAAGAATACTAATCCATCTACAGAATAAAAATAAAAAGAGACATTGTGTTTCTGTGCTGTATATCAATGCATGCACAAATTCTGTAGAGATTCATACAGTTATACATTTACAGCTGATCTGTTCTGGTCGGTATGTTTAGGGCCTCAGGTGAAATCAAAGATTTAGGTCGGCCGTGGGCCGCTGGTTGTTTATGTGGTGTTCGCTTGCTCAGACATTCATATATTTATATATTTATACTGAGGATGTGAGCGCCCTAGGCAACAAAATCACGCTGCAAATGCTTCACCCTCACATACAGTTACCCCTCCTCCCTAAATGTCTGTCTCTCTCTCTCTCTCTCTCTCTCTCTCTCTCTCTCCTTTCTCCCTGTCTGTCCATCAGTGTATATACTGTATATATGTGTATATCTGTTTTCTCTCTGTCCTCTCCCTTTCTCTTTCACTTTTTCTCTCATGTTTTGTCTTCCACTGTATTCCTCTCTCACTCTCTCTCTCTTTTCTCTCTCCGTAGGTTTATACTGCCCATTTTTAGTTGTGTATTTCTGTCAGTCTCTCTTCACTCAATATACACAAACGCACACACACAAACATACACACACTCATTCACTCACTCATTTTTTTCCGACAACAGTGGTATGTTTATTCATATCAATTAAGATTATTTGCATTTTTCAGACTCCACTACCCCCAGTACCTCAAGTAAAATGTTACCTTGACTTACATTATTATTAATATACAAGTTATTACTGGTTTTTCCTTCTTCTGTAAAGTTACCATTTTGGAGACAGGAGATTTTGTTCCAGGAGACAGGAGATTTTGTTCCAATCAACATGTTTCCAATAGTGGAAAAATATGTAAACCTTTGCATTCAGTTTCTGGTGTGACCCCCTTGTGCAGCAATAACTGCACATAAATGTAACTGTTGATTAGTCCTGCACATCGGCTTGATGGAGTTTTAGCCCATTCCTCCATACAAAACAGCTTTAGCTCTGTTCTGTTGGTGAGTTTCCCCTTATCTTGCTGCATGACCCATAATCTCTTGAGTAGTCTTGACATTTTCCTTTAGAATTTGCTGGTATAATTCAGAGTTCATTGTTTCCTCAATGATGGCAAGTTGTCTTGGCCCAGATGCCTCAAAAGAGGTCCAAATCATGATACTTCCACCACCATGTTTCACAAGTGGAATAAGGTTTTTATGTTGGAATGCAATGTTTTTCTTTCCCCAAACATGATGCTTCTCATTCAAAGCAAAAAAATATTTTTTGGTCTCATCCGTCCATAAAACATTGTTCTAGTAGCCTTCTGGCTTGTTCATGTGATCTTTAGCAAACTGCAGATAGGCAGCAGTTCTTTTTGGACAGCAGCGTTTTTTTCCTTGCAACCCTGCCATGCACACCATTGCTATTCAGTGTTCTTCTATAGATGAACATTGACATTAGCCACTGTGACACAGGGCTTCAGTTGCTGAGAACTTACCCTGGGTTCCTTTGTGACCTTGCGTACTATTATACACCTTGCTCTTGATGAGATCTTTGTTGACCTTCCGGTCCGGACTGCCAAGCCATGGCAACAGCCAGGGAACTCCGTTCCGATCCCGGGGTCCACGGACCCGGTGGGGGATCGGGGCATGTTCCAGGGTCGTAGTCCGGGTCTCTTTCCCCATCCAAGTCCGAATCATCATCATCGGGCTTGGGGACTTTAACTACAGCCAGAGACAGGGACGGGTCTGAGGTGTTTGGTCTGGTCTTGGGCTTTGCAGCAGAATCAGAAGCCTTAAGATCAGCTTTAAGAGCAGTAAGATCTGGGTATAACCCCGGTGTGGCAGGCGGCGGAGGCTGATAAGGGGGTGGCAAGACGGGATTATTTGTTACCAGAGGAGCCATTGGGCTAGTAGGGGATACGGTGTTCATACTACAACATGATGCCTGGTTTGAGGGCAGGGACAATTTAGGGCCTTGCCTTTTGGCCTTAATAGGCTTCGGAATTGTTTTCAGCACGCTTTTTGGAGTAAAAATCTTTTTAAAATCATCCCACACCTGTTTCATGTCATACCACGACGTATAACCCTCTTTCATGTAGGGGAGGTCCCATTGCGGATCCCCAATACCTTCATAAATCATTCTATGAGCAGAACTCAAATACCCTGCGTCAAAAGTCCCATTCCTAGGGTATGGCGGAATCTGAGGATTACTCTCAGTCCGTCCTGCTAGGTTAGAGAGAAACGGGTCAACATAGTAGGCCAGATTACATCGCCTCATCCAATCAGCAGGTTTCTCATCCGGCTCTGGTTTGGGAAACGACGTACCTATATCAACAAACACAATACAAATACAAACAACACAAATCTTGGGAGTCAGAGGGATTGTGAGCATAAAACCACTAGGCGCCTAGGTTTGTACCCTCGTTACAGGGGCAAAAATCCTGCTTCATCTCATACTCCCGCCCACCAGACAGGGCTGGGTAGGTTAGCTGAGCCAAAAAGGAGCGCGATATCGTCAACCAGGCAGAGGTCCAAAGGAAGGAAACGGACTTACCAGGTGAGGATATCACGTCGGGTCACCAAGACTGTTAGGAAGGGTCTCCTAGAACAGTGCTCTCCCTCAGAAACCAGAGAATGAAGCGATAAACCTGCTCGGCAATCCTACCAAGTCCCAAGACAGAGAGAGCTCTCGATGCAATAATGAACAACACTCTCGTAGAGAGATGAGAGTTTTATTCATAAAGCACACAGAAGAAGGGGCAGTCCCCTCTTTATAAACACAGAGAGCCCGTCCCACGTGCACGCAGGCAGCCAGGAAGGGCCCGACCACATTCTAACATATGTCGTAACCTGCTGGTCCATACATGGAGTTGTTTTTCTCCATCTCTGGATGTGCTCAGTTCAACATCAAAATCCAGTAAGTCAAAAGTGCAAGTGGTTTGCAGAATAAAAGAGGAACAATAGTTATTAACAGCCTGTAAGTATGCACAAAGGGCAGACACCCTTGCACCCTCAGCAGTGTCTGATTTTATTAATACATGTTAGTCACCGGGGAAGAGACAGGCCAAAGGAAAGTTAACCCTTTCAGTCACCAACTCTTGGGGTCACGGCACTGGTAGACAAGACAGTGGACTTGTTGTCCAAACTCTTTAGAGATGGTTTTGAAACCTTTTCCAGCCTCTGATGAACATCAACAACTCAGAAATCTCCTTTGTTTGTGCCTGATAAACTATATTCTATATTTATCATTCTGATAAAGGATCAAGTCTAATATTTTTGTCTCATATGTTTAATTTGGTTTTCTTTATCTACTATTAGGACTTGTGTGACAATCTGATGACGTTTTAGGTGAAATGTGTGCAGAAATATAGAAAATTCTAAAGGGTTCTCAAACTTTCGAGCACCACTGTACATATTTTTTTCCTTTTTTTCCTAAGCATACCCCTAATCCTAACCCTCAGGATCCAAAAAAGAAATGTTTTTGCCCTTTCAGTTTTGACAAATAAAACAGACTTTCTGCAAAAAGCACTCTATAAAATCAGGAGCATTTGTCGGTCATGTAGGTTAGTCTTGTTTTTCTCTACTCCAAACACATTTTTGCCCTGAAAACGTATGCAGACAAACACACAAACATGTTCAGAATGACCCGATGGCAACAGAAACCGAAGAATCACTCTGCATGATAAAAAGTGTGAACCTACAAAGAGGAGGACGGAAAAAAACACCTGCTTGTGTTTACAGAGGAGTGAAGTGCTATGAAAATGAGCCAAAAAGTCAAAGTGAAGTGGATGGGGAAGCTCACATGGAGTGGGTTTGAAAAAAAAAACTCACACGCACGCCCCGAGGCTTACTAAAATCTCTAAAAACCCCAAACCTGTGCTGAGGCTATCCCACCACACGGGCCTCCGCATCCCTTCCTCTTTTTCTCCAGCTGGAACTCCAGTCACGTCTGCTCTTTGTTGGAAGGCCGTGGTGGTAATGAGCTTAGTGTGGATGCTGGTGGTGGAGTTTGCCCTGAGGGTGGCTGGAGAGGGGGTTAAGGGGAGAAGAGGAGGAAGTGGAAGCTAGAAGACTTCCTGAAGGGACAAAAAAACAACACTATCGCCTACCTGAGGTATGTCCTCTCCGATTTTACACGGCCTCTTTTGTCGTATGAAGAACACAATTTTATTACAGTGTTACAATCCAGCCTGAATTCCCACCAAGTTCACACGTCTTCATTTGCCCACCCCTCTCCCCTCACCACTGTGCATCGAGCATCACTTCATGCACCGCTTTCATAAATAAGCAAATGCACAAATAACACAGATAGGATGAATAATTCAGTGATCTACCAGTGATACAGAGGGGCAATGTAACAGAATTTGACAGAAGACTCAAGATGTGGAGGAAAGTGGGGGAAAAAAGTAATAAAGATTTGAATAACCTTGCCTATACTCCGTTTCAGATCAGCTTAGCTCAAAGACGATGAGCCTTTTCCCTCTGAATACTGACACAGACTGAAAGAGAATCAGTGGCGATGTGGCCTGATGAATTCTGAAAACCAGTTGTGCACTACAAATACATGCAAAGCTTTGAACAGTCCAGTCATTTGTTTGTTGTTATTTTCTATGTGAGAATAGATAACACGTCCTCTACAGGGAATAAAGTTGAATAAGAATTCTTGTCAAAGGTTATATTGAGGAACTAAGCAATAATTGTGCATTCAAATGTGCAGGAGTGTATTGACTGTAGAAGAGCTCATTTTCGTGGCGTGGTGGGTAGCGCTGTCGCCTCACAGCGAGGAGGACCTGGGTTCGATTCCCTGGCCGGGCGACCGGGGTCCTCTCTGTGTGGAGTTTGTATGTTCTCCCCGTGTCTGCGTGGTTTTCCTCTGGGTTCTCCGGTTTCCTCCCACAGTCCAAAGACATGCAGTCAGGTCGATTGGACGTGCTAAATTGCCCCTAGGTGTGAGTGTGTGAGTGACTGTCTGTGTCTGTCTGTCTGCCCTGCGATGGACTGGTGACCCATCCAGGGTGTATCCTGCCTTCCGCCCGAAGACTGCTGGGATAGGCTCCAGCTCCCCCCCGCGACCCTGACGGAGAAGCGGCTTAGAAAATGGATGGATGGATGGATGTTGTTGGTCCAGGAATGCACAAAATTTGCATAAGATTGCACTTAAATACTACTAATAAAAAAAAAAGAATACACAAACTTTAATTTAGCTAACAGGATATCAACTTGTTACTTTTTATTGTGTGTGCTTGTGTGTATTTATTCTAATATCACTGCTGTCAAAAGAAAACATTGTATCTCTTTTTTTTTTTTTTTTTTTTTTTTCTGTTTTTGACACAATTAAAAAATGCCTGCCATGTAAATGTCATGATGAATGGATAGAAATGACCCACAATTACTTGGTAAAAAGTTTACATTGACTTACATTAAAAGTAAAATAAGTTTTTTCCTTCTCCTATGAAGTTATCATGTAGGAGATTCACAGTTTTCTTCTAAGCACAGTGATATGTTGATAATGAGAGCACGCAAAGAAAGAGAAATGGTTTTATATTTGAGGTGCCTGAGATTTTGCATAGTGCACAGTCCATGTCTATGTATCTAAGGACAAAAGCATTCAGTTCAGGAGGTCAGGAGTTCAGATGTTTTAGCCAAACCATTTCTATCAGGTGCATAAAATTAAGCACATAGTAGCCTTGCAGTCTTGATAGACAAACACTGGCAGAAGAATGAGCAGCTCAGCCACTAAGCCATGGACCACGCACACTCGCAGAGTGGAGCCACCAAGTGCTGAAGTGCACAGTGACTATTCTCTGTTGAGTCACTAAAGAGTTCCAAATTACCTCTCAAAGCAACATCAGCAAAATAACTGAGCATCAGGAGCTTCACAAAATGGGTTTCCATGGCCAAGCAGCTGTACACAAGTCTAAGATCGAAATACACAAAGCTGAGCACTAGAGGAAGTGGTGTAAAGCACACCACCACTGGACTCTGAAGCAGAGGAAATGTGTCCTGTGGAGTGATATATCATGCTCCTCTATCTGACAGTGTGATAGATGGGTTTGTGGTTTGAATGCCAGGAGAACATTACATGCCTGACTGCATTGTGCCAAGTGTAAAGTTTGGTGGAGGAGGGATAATGCCATGGAGTTTTTTTTTTTCCAGGGGTTTCAAGCAACACCTTATTGCTTCAGCATACCAAGACATTTTGGACAATTCTATGATTCTATCTTTGTGGGAACAGTTTGGGGAAGATCCTTTTCTGTTCCCACAAAGTTAAACCTTTTCCAGCCTCTGATGAGCATCAACAACTTTTCTTCTGAGGTTCTCAGAAATCTCCTTTGTTTGTGTCTGATAAACTTCTACAAACATGTGTTGTGAAGATCAGACTGTGATAGACCCCTGTTCTTTGAATAAATCAGGGTGGTCATTCACACCTCACAGATATGGAATATTGGATCATTTTCCTCAATAAATAAATTATCAAGTCTAATATTTTTGGTCTCCCTGTAAAGTCTATCCAAAAGCTACAGTACATTCAGAACTCTGCGGCTAGAGTGCTCACCCATACTAAGCGTTCAGCTCATATCACCCCCATTCTCTCCCAGCTACACTGGCTACCGGTCCCGTCCCGTATAAAGTTAAAAATTTTACTACTCACTTTCAAAGCTTTGCATAATCTTGCTCCCCCCTACCTCAGAGAACTGCTGACCTCTTACACTCCCTCTTGCTCTCTTCTAGCAACAACTTACTTGCTGTTCCACGCACCAGACTTTCCACCTTGGGAGGGAGGTTGTTCAGTGCCATGGCCCCCAAACTCTGGAATTCTCTTCCTCAATCCCTCTGGGACTGCTCTTCTCTTTCCTCTTTTAAATCTGACTTAAAGACTTTTCTGTTTAATGCACATTTTTCTTCCTCCTCCTCTGTATAGGTTTTTTTTTTTTTTGTCTTGCTATGTGAAGCGACCTTGGGTTTGTGAAAGGCGCTATATGAATGTAATTTATTATTATTATTATTGTTATTATTATTATTATTATTATTATTATTGTCTCGTGTTTAATTTGGTTTTCTTTATCTACTATTAGGACGTGTGTGAAAATCTGATGTTTTAGGTGAAATCTGTGCAGAAATATAGAAAATTCTCAAGGGTTCTCAAACTTCCGAGCACCACATTTTTTCCTAAACATATCCCTAATCCTAACCCTCAAGATCCAAAAATAAATGCTTTTGTGCAATTTCAGCAAAAGGCTTTGTGGGAACTATTTGGGGAGCACCCTTTTCTGTTCCAGCATGACTGAGCCCCAGTGCACAAAGCAAGGTCCATAAAGGCATGGTTGAGTGAGTCAGGTGTGGAAGAACTTGACTGGCCCTGACCTCAACCCCATCAAACACCTTTGGGATGAATTAAATTTGAGATTGCGAGTGAGGCCCTCTTGTCCAACATCAGTGTCTGACCTCCCAAACGCTTTTCTGGATGAAAGGGCAAAATTCCCGCAGACATACTCCAAAATCTCATAGAAAGCTTCCCAGAAGAGTTGAAGCTGCTATAGCTGCAAAGGGGGACCAATTCCATATTAATGCTTATGAATTTAGAATGGGAAATAATAAAGGTTCCTGTAGGTATCATTTGTAGGTATGCCAATACTGTGTCCATATAGTGTCTATATATATTTCTTGAGAACTGTTGAGGAATCCTGCCTTTTTTTTAAACTGCATAATTTAGTGTCTGAGATGAGTAATTCAGAGTGGTTTGGTGTGAAATGCTTCAGATTTCTTTACAGTGTTGGTGATAGAAACCAGGGGTCACCATTATTACAAAACAAAGTAGACATTTTATTTACTATCTAAACCACCAGTGAACCTACACGAGTCTTCTGTTTTATATGGAATGTTGATGATGGTTAAATAAAATCTGAAATAATGTAACGTGGAGCGAGGTAGCAGACGCATGTGTGGAGGTAAGCGACTTTTATTGAGGGCAAATCCAAAATCAGGGTCATAACAGTCCAGGGTCAATAAGCCAATACGGAGAGATCGTGGGGCAGACATGACATAAACCAGAATTGAACAGACAAACAACCAACATACATCAAACAAAGACCAGCAGACACCAAGGCCAAACACATGGCTTAAATACATACCAGGAGACGAGGGACAGGTGAAAACAATCAGGGGCGGAGTTACAAAATCAGGGGCTGGAGTAAACCTAAACAAAAATGCACATGGGCTAAACCAAAACATGAACACATGGACTGGGAGGGGCCAATCATGACAAAAATAAGTTTCTTTAGGGACTATTTGCCTTACAGCACCCTGTGTATTGTATCTCTTCACCATGAATGGATTTAAAGGTGAAAATCTCTCAAAACGATCATAAAACAATGCCTCAGGTTCCATGTAATAATTTTTTGTGAGGGAGAATTTAGACATCTGGTTCCTATCACCACCACTGTGAACCCAACCACGCTCAATAACTTTATTCACATCTTGGCCATTTTATTATGCAAACTGTTTCAAAAATATATATGATTTCATTAACAGTGTAGTGTTCTTTATGTTCTAAGTACAACATTGCCTAGTACCATCATGTTGCACAGGTTGGTTAAGGATTGTAAATGAAGAACAATAGCAGGCCTAGCAGGCCTAGCAGGCCTGTGATGCCTCAGGATTTACAGTTGATCATCCTTCAAGTCCCATTAAAAAGCTTTAATTTTAAAAGATTGATGTCCAGTGATGATGTAATCAGAATGGTGGAGTCTCCTGACTCCAGATGAGCTCATGAGTGATGACCCACTGCCTGCTGTTGGAAAAAATACTGTGTACATTCAATAATGTGCCATTCTGGCTTTTATTGAAAGTGACCTTTGTCATGTAATTGCCTTGTTATTTCTGAATCTGTCTGACAAGTAGCAAAGAAGTTTTCTCTGTTTTTAATCTCCACCTCACTGCTGTACTCCCCATATACACACACAATCAAATACTGTTTGATTGTCTATTGCTTGATGTTCTACGTTAGCTTGCTTGCTCTAATGAATCCCGTCTAAAATGACAGTAAGGAGAGTATTTATGATCGCGCATATCCCACCAGTGTCAATTATGGGCCGGAGCCAAAGTTAGCAAAACATCTAAACAAAAGAGACCAATTAAGTTTCATCATAAATCTTTGAGCTCATTTACATTACAAGGGGTAAAAAAAAAAAGAGAGAGAGAGAGTGTGACCCCGGAGACGGAACTGAAAAGAAACAGTGAACAGAATAAACAAAGAAGTAAACACGGACAGTTGGGGGGGTGGGGGTGTGGCAAGGGATGCTTTAGGAAACACTCAAATGTTTTGCCAAAGTCATTATAGTCATGGAAATATGGAACTTTGTCAATCATTTGCGATGTCAGTCCAGTTTGACCTTGAAGTCTTGCAGTAGTTCAGTCACAGTTACTCTGTGCTAGCATTCATTTCAGGGGAAATCATTGCAATCAAGTATTTTACATATTTCACATCAACTGCATGCAAAACTTCACTTAAGCTCTGACATGCAAATTCATATTGTCGATCAATAACTTGACTGCTTTAGCTGCACTGACCTCTGAAAGGGCAGTTCTCCATATAGATTCAAACAGAGAAATTTCAGCATTGTCTACGCATGCTATTTTACAATGGTCTTCCTCACTGGCTGTAAAATCATCCAATTTTTTTTCTGTAAATACATCTGCAAAACTCTCAAACTGGATCCAAGACTGGGATAGGCTCCAGCAGCCCCCCCCCGCGACCATGACGGAGAAGCGGCTTAGAAAATGGATGGAAAAATGGAGGTCAGATGCAAATCTGGCATCTCTCAGATTGGGTCCAGCGCCTTATGCACATTTTATATATATCCATACGATCAGTAACACAAAAAAATTCTACAAAAACCTCAACATATCATAACAAAATGTGAAAGTAAGTGAAAAAAGTAGATATTTCACTTTTATCTCTTGTTTGGTTGCGCAGAGCAAGAAACAGTCAACACTGACACTGTGTATCACTTGTGATTGCACTACTATCGTCTGTCCCTTAAAATATTTCAGTAATGCTGAGGTAAACAGTTGCTTTGTATGCAGTAGCAGCACCATGACTGCTGTTTTGCATGGGCCCAATAAGTTCACAGTTGGGTTGAATAAAAGTTGAATTGAGCTCCACAGTTCAGAATCACAGAAAGAGTCTCTCCATGTTTTCTGTATTTTACTGAAGGTGTTTGAAGAAGGTTAGTATCTGCAGATCTAAGATCATGTTAGAACATTATACCGTGTCCTAAACCACAGCTACAACTCTGCACCACCTTAATGAAGACCTGGATCCAGTTTGAGTTTTGCAGATGTATTTACAGAAAAAAATTGGCCTGACTGCATGTCTTTGGACTGTGGGAGGAAACCCACGCAGACACAGGGAGAACATGTAAACTCCACACAGAGAGGACCCCAGTCACCCGGCCAGGAAATCGAACCCAGGCCCTCCTTGCTGTGAGGCGACAGCACTACCCACCACGCCACCGTGCCGACCCTGAATCTGACTTGTATCATCAAAATGTAAGCCCTGTTCCTTCTACTGAACTCAGTAATCTAGGCTCCTGTCTGATCCCTAAAGATGCTTTGTGGTTGGGGAAAAAAAAAAAAAAAATTAAATTGACTGGTGTTTCGCACTAACAGTAGGTAAAATGCTAGCTCACTGCCACTTTGATAACTACGCCAAAAATGGTGGATGTTTTTTCAAGGCCAGTTTTTCAGTCTGGCCTGTTTCGCTAGATTTCTGCATTTTAATGCTGCTTTTGTGAGGACACCACATTTTGACAGCCTGCAATCATGCACTATGCTGGACTTTAAAGAGCAGAGATGTATGTTATTAACCATGCAGGCTGGGGTGCTTATAGTGAGAAATGTCATTCTGCATGACACACGCTTCAGCTGGGCGAAGCCTGTCGCTGCTATATCGCCTGAAGATGTAAGGAACGTGAATAATATTCTACTGGTTTATAAATAGAGCTGTTGGCTGTGCAGTGCTGGTAGAACAGTCGATTTGTTGCAGAAGCAGTGCTAGGACTTGGACCAGGTCCCAGGATCCTTGGAGGACTGGAGTAGTTTAGAGTCTTACTTGATTTTCCAGGAGTAGCCCGCTGGGATCCTAACCGTGACCCAAACCTGGCCAACATTTGATTGGCTGGATTGAAATTTTTGGCACAGGACCCTTAATCAGAGTGCATACTGATGTCTGGCCCCTTTTTCTCCATATCTCCATCACATCAGCTCTTCCAGAACATTGCCACAGGCTAGGATGAGATGACGTTCCTCCCATACTGATAGATGCGTGATTGTGAAGGGTCGCCTATTCTCACCCAGTGGACAACACTGGAGCACTTGTTCAAAAGCAAGAGATGATACCAAATAAATCTCTTATTCAAAGGCGCTCTTTCATAGTCCTAGAATCCAGAGTGATAGCAGCCAGCATTTTGCCTGACAAGAACTAACACAGTGGACAGCAAATGAAGGAACAAAAGTTACACAAAGAATCAAATGCCAATTTGCTTAAAAGAAAACAAAAGCAATCAAGCTAGAAATGTTCATTTGAAATCTGGTTGTTTTTCGGGTCTATACAGCTGTTCTATAAAGCTGGAAAAGTGGCATCACTGTATAATCTGTGACCCTTACAGCAGGAGATAATTAGTCTGATTTCCAGCAACAACACAGCCCAGAGATGGGGACTTGAGTGTTGACTGATCTGTGACTTAACTCGAAATTGACACTTGCGATTCGGCCTAAAAAAAAAAGAAGAACTAAACTGACTGAATTAGGACATCCAACATTAATGCAGTAAACAAATAAAAGCTTGAGTTTCAACTTTACTTTGCCTGTCACTTTTGTGTAGTCATCACCACTGTGACACCAGAAGCATCAGGTTCAATGTGACTTCCAATAACAAGCCACTGACTGGAGAAAAACATCATCCATAAGGGCAGAATGAACTTCTGTAGTCTAATCTAATCTAGCTTTATAGAACACATTCCTACTGAAACTGAGACTCGTAAGCTGACTAGCACACCTGATAAACAAAACTACAGGCTAACAAATCACTGTCAGTCAAGCAGTTTTGCCTCTTTCCTTTAAATAAACCACTACACATTTACTTTGTGTAGCACTTCAGTTTTTACCTGCTATAAAAATGCTCATTATTTTGGACTCTACTGAACCTGCCAGGTGTTTAGCAGATTTACTTTTGTACACTGTTATGTTTGCAGCTAATAACAAATTGATATTCTGTACTAAAGCTTTCTGAATAGGACTAATTGGCGAGAACAGTTGGGTTAAAAAGAAAGAAATTAGCTGCCTTATTGTTGGTCTAATTATTCATATTTTATTTAGCAATCACAAACTGAATATTCTCACACAAATTTGGCATCATGTGTCTTCATGTGAAAAACTGTTTAGCCAGCTAGAATGCTTATATATTTTAAATGGGGACTTTGCTAAGTCTACAAACATGCAACAATGCCTTAAGACTTATTTTTACATGTAAATCAACCTTTAGTAAATAATTATAGGCAATTTCATTGATATATGATGGAGCATTTAAGTCTCTGGGGTCAAATTGATGATAATGAAGTACATAAACACAGTTCAAATATTTCCTGAATCTGTAAAGTTGCCCTTTCCATTCCTTCCATCTTATCACAAGATCATACATGACGCACATCTGGAGTTATTAGGCTGTTAAGAGGGGCTCTTCATCTGCTTCTCACCTTGTGTAACTGGTGGATTTGTATGTACATCTGCATTTTGTGTGAAACTGAGCAATGTACACACAGGAAGTCACTAAGGACTGACCCATCATGCCAGAAACCCTACATTCTTCATTCAGTCCACATCAGAGACACATGTGCAATGGCATGCAGAGAGTTGCTGATGAAGTTGCTGCAGCAGTTTTGGAAAGTAGTGATGAAGCTACCAGAGCATTTTGATATGAAGTATATGAGTATCATATCATGTGAAGAGCCCTTAAAGAAGAATTAAGAATTAAGCTTCCTCAACAACACAAATACAACTGCTTAGTATAACGGCTTTACAAACCTACTTTGATAGTTGACTATTAACACAGCCTATGGAAAAGAAACCGGTCCTAGCCACTTTAGCAACATTGCTGTCACAGTGCAAGAACAAAAAGCGCTAAAATATTAGTTCTGCTCAGTGCAATGCTTTTGGTCCTTTTGGAGTTTTTCCATTATGCCACAGTTTTTTCCGATGTTGATTCTGTTTTAAAGCTTGGCTCGGAGGATGGTGCCACAAGGTCTTCTTTGAGTTCCCGAACAAAGGTCTGGTGCATATTAGTCATAACTTCATAATGGAAAATATAAATACATAAATCTCTATACTGCAGTGCACCTGCTGACCCTGGTAACCTCCTCTTCTCTCGCAGGCAGATGAGAATGGATGGTGTTTTTACTAATGGCGGGCTTTCTGCTCGCCCCCGCAGCATGGAGAGGCATTTAAAAACTGCAGCCGTTCGACTTTCACGGCTGTGGATGAGGCCACATGTTTTTTCTCTTCTTTTATTTCCATCAACACTCTTCACATCGCACAAGTGGCACCCAGTGTAGATGGGCAATTAGGACATGGACAGTAATGGTGACGCTTATGAAGAGAAAAAAGTACAAAAGCGCTCGCTGAGTGAAGAGTTGGGGGTGGGGGAGTTGGTGATGCAGGGGGTTCAGAGGATGTGAATTAAAGAGAATGGGCTTAATTGAACTGTAGCTGCATTGCTCTTAATGCTGCACTTTGGTTACTGCAACTTTGCCAAGACTCTGATTCACTTTCAGCTGTTTACTTTTACTAAGTGTATTTAACTTGGGATCAAATGAGCTAAAGCAATGCCGTCGTTGAATAAACCATTTTTACAAAAATAGTGCTTATTAATGTGACTATATTGTAGACAACTGTTACCAGAGCCACACAAAGGCCTAATCGCAGTTCTTATTTTTACTCCTACCCTTTGTTTTTGAGTATCACCTTGCCCCTTGGAGTCACAAGGGGTAGTGTTTGAAATGGGACCCTCAAATAAAAAAGAACATCACTTCATTAACAGGCTACTAGTGTGGCTCTGTAGGTGACCCTGCCAGTTTGCAGTGAAAGCAGAGGAGGATAAAGTTTAGCAACTTCTCCGCTGGGCTTCAGTTACATTTATCATCCACCCCAAATTCTTTGGTGATGTGAAGCGGAAGAGTCAGCTATTTGCCAGATTCTTGTTCGAATTGCTCCATTCCATTTTACATTTTGCAGCAGTTTTGACACCTGAGGCGCCAGAACGTAACTGCCACCATTTCAGGTGGAACAGGAAATTTAGCTAGCTAGCGATGGAGACGTCAGCAAAACCAGTTTTGATGCTACATGGGTAACCATGATTTTAAGAGTGTCAACTGTGTTAGAACTCACTTTCATGTTAACCATAATAATTACCTAGTACTTCAGAGCCTGTTCCCCACTCCTAACTGGTTAATATCTATATGTTATTAACTTAAGAGACTGAAAAAGAATGTGTCAGCAGATTTTCTGCTATCTTTAGTTTTACCGAAATATTTGTGTAGTGGTACTTTTCCCACCAATGACTTCAGCGCTGGCTCGAGTGAGCATTTGTGTGGCGCTTTGGCGGCGGTCCACACCCAGCCCCATTTTTCGTTTTGTGTGCACATACAGACAGGCCCTGTGGCAAGAGTACTAGAGCAACATGGTCATTACTGCAGGTGCCACTAAGTATTTATACAGAGCTTTTAGTGTCTTTTTTTCCACCCTGGGTGAAAATTAATGAAAGCCTCACTTTGCGAATCAGGGCAGAAACAAATTTACACTTAGCAAAGTTCAATTTGTCGCATGCCATCCGAGGTTGTTGCGGAAAACCATTATCATAGATTATTATTCAGCATGCGTCCTCCAGGAGTTTATGGTCCATGCAAATGGAGGCAGCCGCATATCGAGGCATATTTCTCTGCCTAATGGATGCCTACACATCTATGCCATAATAATAATGATAATAATAAAAACATTTTTCCCCTCCCTCTCAGCCAAGCCAACCTTTGACACCTTGTATATTTACCCAGCGTGAGTCAGACTGCACGGGGCCCCGAGTGCACTGATCTGCATTGGCCGCAAATGTGGGCCGCAGTGGGAGAAGGAGAAAAAGCCAGATGGAAAATGAAGGGCCCAGCCCTGCCTAGGGTGATGTTACGCGGGTGAAAACGGAGCAGCTCATAGACTGCATTGACTTCTAACCCTCCATCACTATGCTGCTAGTATTTAACCAGAGCTAAACTGTGCTTTTATTGCATTTGCCTACTGTATGAAAATGAATGACTACTTTCTTGAATTGAAAAGATTGTGATTGGATTTATACCAGTAAAAACAACGACCCATCTTTTTTTCTGTAAACTCTAAAAACAGGCATGTTGACACATTATTAGTTGTAATATTACTCAGTGATTATAAACTGTTCATTGAGAAAACCCACTTTGAACTAATCAATAACTTTTATGAATTATTAAGTAACTGCTATAAATTCTTCAGCATCTACTATGACTTATTCAATAACTGGTATTTAACTGGTATTGTTGTCTAATGTGAAATATTCCATAAACATTATGAATTGTAATTAAACTACTATTAATTATTCCATAATCATTATGAATGAATCAATAAACAGGATGGATTGTTAATAAAATACTATGGATTAGTCTGTGACCATTACAAATTGTTCAGTAAACATCATGGATTGGTAATAAACTACTATGAATTAGTCAGAAATCATTATGAATTGTTAAGTAAACATCATGAATTGTTAATAAACTGCTATGAATTAGTCAGAAATCATTATAAATTATTCAGTAAACATTCTGAATTGTTAATAAACTGCTATGAATTAGTCAGCAATCAATATAAATTATTCAGTAAACATACTGAATTGTTAATAAACTGCTATGAATTAGTCAGAAATCATTAAAATTATTCAGTAAACATACTGAATTGTTAATAAACTGCTATGAATTAGTCAGCAATCAATATAAATTATTCAGTAAACATACTGAATTGTTAATAAACTGCTATGAATTAGTCAGAAATCATTATAAATTATTAAGTAAACATACTGAATTTTTAATAAACTGCTATGAATTCAGTAAACATACTGAATTTTTAATAAACTGCTATGAATTAGTCAGAAATCATTAAAATTATTCAGTAAACATTCTGAATTGTTAATAAACTGCTATGAATTAGTCAGAAATCATTATAAATTATTCAGTAAACATTCTGAATTGTTAATAAACTGCTATGAATTAGTCAGGAATCATTATAAATTATTCAGTAAACATTCTGAATTTTTAATAAACTGCTATGAATTAGTCGGAAATCATTAAAATTATTAAGTAAACATTCTGAATTGTTAATAAACTGCTATGAATTAGTCAGCAATCATTATAAATTATTAAGTAAACATACTGAATTTTTAATAAACTGCTATGAATTAGGCAGAAATCATTAAAATTATTCAGTAAACATTCTGAATTGTTAATAAACTGCTATGAATTAGTCAGCAATCTTATAAATTATGCAGCAAACATCATGATTTGCTAACAAACTACTACAAATTAGTCAGTGATCATTATGAATTATCATTGACTACTATGAGTTATTCCATTTCAACTATGAAATTCAGTAAGTGTTGTGAAATATTCTACAATCACAATGAATTGTTCAGTAGTGATGATAAATTGTGTAAGAGCTATGAATTATTCGATGAGCACAATAAATTACTCAGTTTGACAAGCATTAAATTTCGTGACCTATTAATCTGTAAGTTATAAAGATAATGATTGGGGAATTCAGGTGTAGAACAGAATTACTTGAAATTAAAGCTGCTTTTTTCTTTTTCAGGGGGTGGGTTGGGGGTTGAGGGGTGTTAGCTTCTCTTAGAAATGTATTCTGATTGCGGTGCTCATTTAACAAAGACTCACCCAAAAGTAGCTCTCCTGCATTTCTCTCATTTAAATTTAATAACCAAAGCTGATTTTCAAAGCATAGAGGAATATAATGAGGGGTGAACAGAAAGTATTGAAAATTTCCATAAGAGTTGCTAAACTGAACTAAAGACTTTTGACCCTTGAACACTTCAGTGAGCCAAGAGAAAGAAACTGACTTTTAATTTTATGAATTCTAATGATTATTCAAAGAATTTTAGATAGGCCATCTAGAACAAAAATATATGAACACTGTTATTGTGTTCTTTTGCTCCTAACCTTAAGCCTTACAACTTTGTATATAAATAATTTCTTGTTGCCCACTGAAACAAGTACAGAAAATGTCTATAAAGTTCAGATTTTAAACTTTCAATCCTGACCACATCAGTGCACATTAGTAGAAGAGGAGATATTTTATTAGGATTTAATCATTATTTAAGTTACTGTTGTGTGCAGAGTTACGTTGCAGAAAGAAAAACTGTCCTTTTATCAAATTTGCTTTGTTTTTGACATTTTTCACGTTCAAACAAGCAAAAATAAGTTGTACAGGCAAACCTCATTGAAATTAACTATGCAATATACATATTGCTGCAGTTGGTACAAAACCTTGACATGATTTGAAAATACCCATAGTCATATATACTGTGTGTAAGTTCCATGATGAATGGACCAAAAGTAATGACCTAAAATTACTTGGAAAAAATGTCTGGTTCCATTGACTTACATTAAAAGTAGAGTGTTTTTACCTTCTCCTGTAAAGTTACAATTTTGGAAATGCGAGATTTTGATCTGACAACAGTGATATGCTCTGATATGTAGTTACATTTGAACCATATAGAAAAATAACTGTAAATGATGACAGCTTTAAAGTCTTCTGTACTGTCTGAAAACATTCAGCCGGACAAAATGAACAAGCAAAGACAAGCAAAAAGAACGTTCAGATAGCAATGACAAATGGCAAATGGAAGAATTACAGGCTCACATTTCGATTCAAACAACAGAAATAAGAGTTGAAAAGCTGCAGTGCTGGAATACCGAAATTCCAGAACACAATTACATTCTAATGGACAACAGGTGTGTACAATAGGCTAGAAATGCTGCGCTGATGGAAGTCAAAATCAATGAACTGGAGAGGCAGAATGATTCTGTCAGTCTCCTCTAATGAACGGGGTAAGAGCCGTTCAAAAATAAGACATATATGCTCCAATTAAAATTTTAGTTTATTTGAGTAGGTTTAGTGAATTAGCTCTGCAGCCTTTTCCCTTGTAGTTGCTTTAGAAGTGTTAGCAGTGATAAACCAGTTTCCAGAGACTGCCACTATAAACATTTTCACATTAACAGTAATACAGTATAACTTGTATAGCTTAGTAAACATCCCTAATAGGAGATATCAGTCCATAACCTCAAACACTCTTATACATTAGAAAAGGATGTTTTTAGTCCAAACACAACCTCGAAAAGCACTCATATCCACTAGAAAAGTAGATATTTGTCCAAACACAACCTCAGTAAACACTCTTATACATTGGAATAGGAGATATTAGTAAATAAACAACCACAATAAACACTCCCATACATCAAACAGGAGATATTAGTCCATAAACAACCACAATAAACACTCATATACACTAGAATAGGAGATATACACCTATCAGTCATAACATTATCACATAATCCTTGTTTCTCTGCTCATTGTCCATTTTATGAGCTCCACTTACTGTATAGGTGCACTTTGTACTTCTACAATTACAATTACCCATGGACCCTAATAGAGTAGGTACTATTTGGGTAGTGGATCATTCTCAGCACTGCAGTCACCTTGACGTGGTAGTGGTGTGTTACTGTGTGTGTTGTAATGGTATAAGTGGATCAGTTACAGAAGTGCTGCTGGAGTTTTTAAACATTGTGTCCACTTACAGTCCATTTAGACACTCCTACCTTAGTCCACTTTGTAGACGTAAAGTCAGCGACAATAGCTCATCTGCTGCTGCACACAGTTTGTTCTTTGCTTCATCAGAGGTCACAGGATGCTGCTCACAGGACACTATTGGCTAGATACTTTTGGTTGGTGGACTATTCTCAGTCCAGCAGTGACACTGAGGAGTTTAAAAACTCCAGCAGCACTGCTGTGTCTGATACACTCAGACCAGTGCAACACACTGACACACCACCACCATGTCAGTGTTGCTGCAGTGCTGAGAATGATCCACCACCCTAATAGAACCTGCTCTGTGAGGGTCCATGGAGTCCTAACCACTGAAGAACAGGGTAGAAGGAGGCTAACAAAATATGCAGAGAAATAGATGGACTACAGTCTGTAACTATAGAACTACAAAGTGCACCTATATAGTAAGTGGTGCTGATAACAATGAGCATAGAAAGGTCATAATAAGGTCTTATACACTAGAAAAGTAAATGTCCAAACACAACCTCAGCAAACACTCCTATACATGAGAATAGGAGATATTACACAACCACAATAAACACTCCTTTATACAAGAATAGGAGATATTAGTCCATAAACAACCATAATAAACACTCCTATATATAAGAATAGGACATATTAGTCCATAAACAGCCTCAATAAACAGTCCTGTACACTAGGAGATATTATTGCATAAATAACCTCTAGGAGATATTATTCTCTAAACGACCATAATGAATGCTCCAAGCCACCATAAATGACTGTAAGAAATGCTGGACATAACAATTTTCAATAGCTCTGCGTTGAAAAATAGAGGTTATTTTAGCATAGTTTTAACTGAATGGCTGGAGCTTTTCTTGCAGTGGGTGATGCATCAGGTTTTGCTGTCAGAGAACAATGAATTGCAAAAGTTTCAACCTTCTTGTTATTACCAATAAATAATGAGGAAATCTGAAATGTAATTGTTATACATTGGTAAAACAGTTAGAAAAATATAATGAGGAATAATTAGCAGTACAACATACACTTCCTTTCTGCAGTCAGCTATAGCATCACCTGCGCATGACGGCGGAAGACAAATTGTGGTAAAATCAGATGCCAATTAACAGCTTCAAATGTGGATGATGGGTAAAGGTATTAGGCCACATTTCTTTATTTATTTATTATTTAATTATTTTCCTGGGAGAAACCTTTCGACTTGGTAATTTTGCTACATTTGATTTTCAACAAAGTTGTGGTGTATTTCCTCAGTGTACATTATAGTGTTTATGCTTTTCTTCATGCTTTCTGCTCAGTAGATCATGGATTTTCTCCTTGGTTTGGCTTCAGCTGTAACGCTGGACCAGAGGGAGACAAACGCGGAAGAAGCTATCTAGATACCCGGGATAAACCGAATACCAAAGTCACAAAACCAGTTCCAAGTTTAAACACGAGAAAACCAAAACCGCCAGTGAAAGTACAAAAGGGTAAATCCAAAAGACTAAGTCGGTAACAACGATGAACAGAAGTCATAAGAGGAGATCATAGAAGATGAAGAACTCGCTCAGTACGTTCTTGAGAAATAGAAGCAATACCTTGCACCGAAGCCGACTTTGAACTAGTCTTAAATAGTGTCTCAGTAGGTTTACCTGTACAGGTGCGCATGATCAGTAATCAGGAGACTGCGAGCGTTGGTAGGGACACGGGCGCTCGTCCCCAGTCATGTGATCTCCTGATGCTGTCTGGGAGATGGAGTTTGAGATGATATCCGAGTCCGCATGGTTCTCCACGGTATCAAGCTGAGATCAGTTGTCTGACTGCATGTGACATTTTTTAAATGTTTTGGCAACACCTGCACACAAAACACTCATGGCGTTACAGCAACAGTATGGTAGAATGAGCATGATGTAGAATGACAGAAATGATGGTGATCAAGTGGTTTTGCTGTTGATGGTGATGCTATGGGATGTGGCCAAGGTTGGGATAGTTATTAGTAACTATCTAACTATCAGAAAATTAGCAGAAAGCCACTTTGTAGCTCGCTACAATTTAGCTACTTTTCCAGAAAGAGTAGTGGCTACTTTTAGCTACTCTTTGAAAAGTAGTGCACTACTAAGTCTCCACCCAACACACGAAACACGCCCAACTGATTGTGTGAACAAGACACTGCATTTAATCTTGTGCCAGAAAGAAACATACAATTGAAAAGCTGCAAATATATAAAAGAAAAGTGTAACCGACAATCAAACTTACACAGCCAAAGGCATGATATCCAACAAAGATTAAGACTAAATGCAAAGTCAATCATTCCAGGTTTGTCCTAACAACTAATCAACAAATATAACTGAATACAAAACCAGAGAATTTTGTGCAAAGTGTTGTCTACTGTTGAAATAAAACTGCTCCAATTTAAACATTTCAGCAAGATGCACTGATCATGCATAACATATTGACCACCTCCTTGTTTAGACGCTCATTGTCCATTTGATCAGCTCCACTTACTATATAGATTCACTTTGTACTTCTACAATTACAGACTGTAGTCCATCTGTTTCTCTGATACTTTTTTAGCCCCCTATTACCCTGTTCTTCAGTGGTTAGGACCACCATGGAGAACAGGTATTATTTGGGTGGTGGATCATTCTCACCACTGCAGCAACACTGATGTGATGGTGGTGTGTTAGTGTGTGTTGTGCTGGTCATGGTGGATCAGACCCTGCAGTGCTGCTGGAGTTTTTAAACTCCTCAGTGTCGCTGCTGGACTGAGAATAGTCCACCAACCAAAAATATCCAGCCAACAGTGTCCTGTAGGCAGCGTCCTGTGACCAGTGATGAATGACTAAATGATGATTACCTCATAGTGTTCAAGATGTCGACTCTGGCTTTGCATCTACAGTGTGAACTGACAATGCAGGTGCGTTGAATAGGGTAAAATAATAGGGACTACACTGTGTAACTGTAGAATTACAAAGTGCACCTATATTGTAAGTGGAGCTGATAGAATGGACAGTGAGCGTAGAAACAAGGAGGTGCTTGTAATGTTATGCCTGATTGGTGTGTGTACAGACATTCACATTCAGAGTCTTTATTAAACTTCAGGCGCTAGCAAACACTTTAGCCTCAAAATCCTCATCATTGACTGTGGCTCTGGTTGGGGTGAGAATCAGGCCTGAATAAATGCTCCACTGCTGCAGAGCTGCTGCAGCTCCATAGCAGAACTAGATTTCTAGGTAAAATGACATAATAATCCTCCTTTGCTGTAAAATCATTATAACACAGAGTACTAACACAGATTTCACAATATATTTTCTTTAACGCTGGAGTGTATAACTGGTAATTCACCAACTTTTAACGCTGAAGACGCACAGACTGCTGGAGACACAGCTAAGCAGATAACGAAACGGCAAAGACAGAAGACGAACATCGATAATTTGGAGAAGAACTGACTTATTTACATTTATAATCACTCTGGTTTGCTGATATGTTTAATCTGCAACAACTCGCAAAACATAAATCGCTTCTCTTTCTCCTGCTTCTCCTCTGAGTTATCCAAATGGTGCAGCAAGATAATTTGGAATCATTTAAGATGGAAGAGGAGAATTCAAATGACAAGCTGGAGGATGAGAAGCGACTTCAACCTCATAAAAAGAGAGAGACATTGAGAGACATTTTAAAAGAAACTCACGGAGAAGTTTCCTGAGATGAGAGAAAAGCGGCTACATTTGAGCTAAAGGTTAAAGCAGAGCAAAGTAAGTCTGGGTTTGGGTTTATATCTTCAGCCTGTACTACAACATCAGCACATACTGAGATATACTTACAGACAAAATGGTAAAACGGACAGAAAATGTTGTGCCTCCCAAGGTGGTTTGATTTTTGTTGAAAGGATAAAACGGCTTTTTTAACGTTTCTGTTGCTACCCCTGAGTGGCGAGCGTGTGCCCATTTGCTCGGCTCAGTCAGGATCGCCACCAGCCCAGTAAACAACTGCATTCTGTGGTTCATTTTGCACAGATTGACTGAAGCCTGTAGTGAAATTGTAGCGAAAATTTTCACTATAGCTACAAAAAAATGGGTAGGCATTAAAGCTACTGGCTACATTTAATAAAACTGTATCAACTACAGCTACTAGCTACTAGAATTTGTAATTATGTAATTATTAGAATTTGTTAATAATTCTGGTGAAGACAGTGGAGAGAAGATGATGGTGATTATTGATTATTTTTGAGGGTAACTGACGACAATAATGATGACTACAACAGGAAGATGGTGATGGCATGATGGAAGTAATGGTGATGATAGCTTTGAGGATAATGGCTAGGTGATTATAGTGATGATAGTGATGGTAATAGTGGTGGTGAAGAGAGTTGAGAGCACATGATAATAATCTATGATTACTTATGTTGCTTGATGATGACGGCAACAACATGATGCAGATGGTGATGGACGTGATGGTGATGATAGCTTTGAGGATAATGGCGGGTGGAGTATAGTGATTATAGTGATGGTAATAATACTGGTGGTGATGATGACAGTTGACAGCACATGATAATGAGTATTAATGACCATTAATAACAGTAACAATGTAACAGGTTTATGGACTAAGGCTTAGTGGCTAAAGCTGAAGCGAGTGGTCTAAACGTGTGAGGAAGTGAGCTAACATGTCTGTTAGAGCCCGGAAGGACTGCATATAGACAGCGAGCGAGTTGCCACAGGAAGCTACATCTGTAACAGAAACATATCAGTCATTTAAATGAATGATGTGTCTGGCAGTGCACAGACAGGCAGGACCCAGCAGGAGACCCTAATGTGCCTGATTGAAAATGAACAGAACAGGAAGCTTGCTACAGTGCAGAATCATAATACAATTAGCCAGGGAAGATTGCCACATTATTCTTCCTGCTGTCAGGGAGCACAAAAAGAGGGATTTTCTGCTCTCTCTCGCTCTCTCTGCCCTCCTTTATTGTGCAGAAGCTGAAGTCATGATGTGAAAAATGAAAAAAAAGACAAAGACAGAAATTCAAATGAAAACGAGAGCACCCTGTGAAGCGTTCTTTAATTAAACATTTCAAACTTTTTTTTTTTCTTTGCCAGGTTTCAGATAGTATGAACTCCATAATGAAACCGATTTATACATTTTGCACCATAGGTTCATGATAAATGCAAAAAATACAGCTGTGTACGTTTGTCTACAGAGCACACAACATGCTTGAACTCCACAAAAGCCTGGCAGTCATTTGTGAGTGCAATATTGTGGCATCTTCCTCTGTGCAGTGTATTTTTGTCCATGAGCTTCTTTCACTTATTAATGAGATCAAATTTGACTCCTTCAACACACATGGAGCCTTTTAGGGCCTTGGAGCGTCGGCTTTCTTTGCTACGACTCAGATATGAGAGATACACAGTGCTGATAATCATTATTCAACCTGCTGGCACAAGCAATAAAATCCTTTTCTTTCTTTACCCCCCTCCACCATCCCCTCCTCTTTCCCCCGTTCGGAGATTTCGGCGCTTATCGGCCCAGTGCTTTCGACCGCGAGCCAAGTGCGGATTCTTATTAACTTGCCTTTCCACCGCTTGGCTATCATAGAGAGAAACCTGTATTATCTCTGCTGCTGACTGAAACGTGCTGAATTGTATTAGCTAAAGGAAAAAGATTTGAAAATTATGTCTGCCAAGCACTTCACGGTTTGATTCTTTTAGGCCCTGCATGCATATTAGTGTTCCCTAGACCTCTAAAACCCTTACAGGTCTGGGCTTAATGAAGAGCAGGCCACAGACTTTATATGACTTGCTGCAGGCTGCATAGCTGGGGTAAGTTTGAGGTGGTCAGTAACTGAGGAGGGCAGTAGCTAGCACTATTGACCTTGTACTTCTAAGTATTTTCAGATTAGGAGACTTAATTCTCTGTTGAAGCTGGATTACACTAAATTTCACATTAGATTTGAATTGATATTGATATTTCTCAAAAAAAATTGTGTTAGATATTGTCTTTCAATTCTTGAGTTAAATAAACCCAGTTAAATTGTATGGTATTTTTTTAAAATTATTATTTAGTTTTTGTCATTTATTTTAAGATTAGTGATGAGATTTGTGATTATAATCCAGTATGAATCTGTAGTGAGTTACTATTGTACTGTTGTGACAGTAAAGATTGTGTGGAGAGATTTTAATCTGGTATAAATCTGCAGTGTGTATAGTTTTTACAGTCTGACAGTAATAATTGTGTAGTGATTTTAATCTGGTATGAATCTGAAGTGTGCGTAGATTTTATAATCTGACAGTAGTAATTGTGTAGTGATTTTAATCTGGTATGAATCTGCAGTGTGCGTAGATTTTATAATCTGACAGTAGTAATTGTCTAGTGATTTTAATCCAGTATGAATCTGTAGTGTGTGTATATTTTATAATCTGACAGTAGTAATTGTGTAGTGATTTTAATCCAGTATGAATCTACAGTGTATGTAGTTTTTACAGTCTGATGGCAATAATTGTGCAGCGATTTTAATCCATTGATGTTAATCCAGTATGAATCTGTAATGTGTGTAGTTTTTACAGTCTGACTGTAATAATTGCAGAATTATTCCAGTATGAATTGCAATACGTGTACTTTTAACATTCTGAGCTCCCTCAAAAAAAGTAGTCCAATTTTTATTAGAATAACACCACCATCTATGACACGGCCATGAGTTTTACCATCTTACTTTTTAATCTATTTTATTTTTTTGTTTTTGACCAAAAGAATCGAAAAAAATATTTATTCTGTAGCCTAACAAACAAAAATTCAACTGTAGCTCTGTAGGGAACTCAGCCCTCCAGGAGTTTTTGGATCTCAGACATTCTTACATCTTTGCTATTTTTATGTCTGTTTGAACTGTTATTGCATTAGAACAATAACACTTTAGCTTGAATTTGGACTTAGGCTACGTTACCCACCTCAGCTGCTATGTTATAAACCTTTGGGTCATATGAGTTCTCACAATGCATGTGCTCTGTTTATGCCCTGAAGTTAAAGCACTCTCTTTTTGGCATTTCTACTGTGTGTGTGGTTCATCAGGTCAAGGCTGTGTTGTCTCTGTCTGGTTTACAGGCACTTGTCTAACAAATGCAGCCGCCTGGCTCAAGCTCAGAAACAAAACAAAACAAAACAAAAAAAAAAAAAACCCTAAAAGATGAAAAGCAGCAAGAAGGTTAGTTTTTCACCATTCCTACTGAGAATGAAGTGTCTTTTTCCTTCCTGTTCACAGCTGTCAGACATTGCTAGAAGAAAATTGGTCATTATTAACAAATGGAAGGGATTGAGCTGGCAATTTCTATCATTGCTGATCCTGGCACTTTTTTTCTGATTGGAGCAGAGATACAGAAGATTCTCTAGACAGTTATAAACCTGTTTTTTTTGTTTTGTTTTGTTTTTGTTTTTTTTCTTCAGCATCCCAGCCTCTGTGCTTTATCAAATCAAATCATCAAATCAAATTTATTTGTATAGCGCTTTTTGCAACTGATGTTGTCACAAAGCAGCTTCAGGGAATTTCAGTAAAGAAAAAGTTTTCAAATGAAATGTAAAACCCCCAAGTGAGCAAGCCAGAGGCAACAGTGGCAAGAAAAAGTCCCTCAGAGTTGAGGAAGAAAACGTGGGAGGAACCAGGCTCACAAGTGGGGACCGCTCCTCCTTGGTCAAACTACCTACAAATTATTGACAAAAAAAAAAAGGTCCTATATATCACATAGGTCTACTGTAATGCTCATGTGTACTGATATAGTCTTAGTATATATAATGTAAGCAATGATGATGATTATTATTATTAGTAGTAGTAGTAGTAGTAGTAGAAGTAGTAGTAGTAGTAGTAGTAGTAGAAGTAGTAGTAGTAGTAGTAGTAGTAGTAGTAGTAGAAGTAATAGTTAGGAGTCCATGAGAACTTCAATGAAGGGTGGGCAGCTAGTCCAAGGCAAGTGGCAGTAGCTTTATAACTTTTTAACCCATTAAAGAGGACTCCGATACTAGAAAACAGTCAGAACAAAGCTCATTTACATGCATTAGTCTAAATTCTAAACTGTCTCTAACATATGTAATAGTTCATGTGTTTTTAAAGCAGTTATGTTAATATCTGTTCATAAACCACTTTCACATTTTTTAAACAATTAAGATGCAAACAGAGTCATTCAGTGGTTTGATCTGAAATGTTCCATTCTAGAGAAACTTCAAGTCAGAATTGTTCATAGTGGTGGTGATAGGATCCAGACATCCACCTGCCTGATGAATACACTGCCTCATGTCTGAGATATTGTTTTATGATAGTTTTGAGAAGATTCTGGCCTTAAATTCCATTCATGGTGGTGGAATACATGTAAAATAGGTATTTAAATTTTAAATTTACCTTCATCAACATTCCATATAAAACTGAAGACATGTCTAAGTTCTCATTAGGTTGAATGAATAACTGGCTCTAAATGTAGGTATTGTCATATAAACTGAGTCTGTTCTACAGTTTCTCATTAGGCTGAATGAATAACTGGCTCTAAATGTAGGTATTGTGATGTACTGGTGGTTTTGGATAATAAATAAAATGGCTGTATCTGTGTTGTAGTCATGATGACCCCTGGTTCCTATCACCACCACTATAAAGAAAGAGTCTTCATCAATCATTTCACACCAAATCACTCTGAATGACTTTGTTTGCATCTAAACGAGTGAATTATGCAGAAATTTGGATTAAGGGGTTAAAATTGAGAGTCACTAAGCAAGCATGTCAGCCAGAGACAATGTGAAAATGAATAGCCGTTCATGATTGATTTTATGCAGTAGCGCATTTCTTCATCTTCAGCATCGTATTTCTACAGAGGTGAAACACGTTCATTGTTTGTTTAGTCGAGACGATCACAACTTTTCCCAACTTTCTCTCACTGTCATTAATTTTCTGTACCATATATCTGTGTACAATGCATAGGTCATTGTGTTCTGCATGGTGTCCTCTGTGTTTATGGCCTTTTCTTCTAAACCCATTCATGGTAGTTGTATTTTGCTCTGGAAGACATATTCAAGTTTATATATTCAATAGCACAGCCTATTCTTCCTACAACAAGAGAACTAGCCTCCAGGGAAAAGTGCAAAAGCACATATATATAATCATTCATAATTCAAAGTCTCAGTGGCGATTGATGGTGGTGTAATATCTGCAAAGAAAGAAATGGGAGTTGTAAAACAAACAAATAAATAAATAAACAACACTTATGAATAGATTGTGTATAACCATGGCAACCTCTTCAATTGATAAGCAGACAGACTGAGGCTGGGGAAACAGTAAAGCTCATTGTAAACTAGCTCAGTGACCAGTGCAGGACATAAAAAAGAAGGAAGTTTTTCTTCACTTTCAAAAGACAGGGGACTGCAAGGCTACAACTTATTCACGGCACGGCCTCCAAAATAAGAGCGAATCATGAAAGTAATGGCCGAGGAACCTCAAAAACAAGCAGACGAGAGATCAATCCCTCATTCCTGCGGGCATTTGTTCCTCTTTCACCTCTCCGGCTCGGAGGAACGGCAGAAAGCTGGCTTTTTCTCTCGGCTTTCATGAGCGAGCTTCATCTGAATGTGCTGTTATGTACCAGTGTCGCGTACTAGCCCCCGCAAAGCTATTTAAGCCAGCCAGACCCAGACTCTACAGAGAGCGCAGCTGCCAAATAGGAGCGCAAACACATACACACACACAAGCACGCGCACACACACACACACACACACACACACACAGGCAGATACACAAGCACTGACAGCAACAAACCTCGTCACATTTAAGCCATTTAAACAGGCACAATAACAGATACAGTACTGCAGCCCTTTCTTAGACAGACAGATCATTTAAAAGCTCAAGCCTGCTGTTCAGCACTGCCTTCTCTGCTAACCACCAACAATAAGGCATAGTCTACGAATTTCAATGCATTTATTCATGTAGCAATGCATCATTACCATATTTGTATTGTTTTTGATAAATCAAAATCAGAATTGGCCAAGTACATTTGCATGCAGGATGAATTTGTCTTACATGGTCATGATGGGTCTGTCTATATTAGCTTATGTACAACTGTATGCAAATGTTTGTGTATTCCTGTTCAAATTCTGTTAATTTTGTAGGTAAAAATAATTTATTACATCATCCACAGGGAACATTTCAATGCACAGTTACTGTTAGACTTTGTAGGGTTAGGGGATGTGATATCATGCAATAGGTTCTTATCACTTAATAAATCCACAAACTATGTCCTTTGACCAAGGGTGCCCAAACTTTTGCCTACTGTAGTTTGAAAGTATTTTTTCAACCCATTTTACCTTAATAACTGCCCAAGCTCCACCCACAAATGTGTTCTGTGAAGCCTAACAAAAGTAGCTACAAACGAATGATGGTAAAAATTCCATTCAACCTAATTAGAAACTGCAGAACATATTCAGTTTATATCACAATACCTACATTTAGAGCCAGTTACTCATTCAACATTAGGAATATTATTCAACATTAGGCATAAAATTTTGAACACTAAAGCCGAAAGGCAAAAATAGCTTTTGCATCATGAATGATTATTCTTTTGTTTTATTTTTTTTTGTTTTTTTGGGGGTTTTTTTCTGAGCAAACAATGACGTATCAAGCTGCAAGTGAGAAATAATTGGCCCAACAAATGGTGCATAGCAGATACCTTTTTGAAGGTTACTTTTAACATTCTGAAGTGCTGATTCTGAAACTTGTTTAAAAAATGGCTGTGCACAATGTCCTCTGAGAATTGTCTGGTGTGTTTGCATTCCCAGACGCAAGGTGGACATCATCAGGGTGGTGCAAAGATTTCAGCCTGCATTAGGTAGGCTGTTCTTGCTTTATTTGCCATTTTGCCATTTTCATTTGCTTTCTGCCCCCTGGTTACACTCGCATTTCTGTGATGTTGGATCTCTATGCCAACTCTTACTAGACAGTGTTCAGAGTTTGTTTGCTATATTTTGTTTTGTCCACAGTTCACTGCCACTGAACATTCAACTACTGGATCACCAGCTGGTAATGTATCTCATGTGCTGGAGGATATTGAGTATTTTTTCCTTTTTTTTTTTTTTTTTTTTGCTCTATTGAACCTGCTTTCATTACAGGCCATTTGTCCTTAAGTAATCCAGCCACAATCAGCTTGTACTGTTGGTGACACAGGGCTCAGTTGGGACGGCCTGATTCAATAAGGGATGAATAAATATGCTGTTATGAAGCAGCCATCCAACAAATCGATGCGGTCGGATTACGGGACGCCATTGTTTTGTTTTCCTCTCCGTGTTCATTCAGCAATTGCTGCAGTGATTGATTCAATCCAATAAAAAGCTTTAGATGTTGTGCATAAAGTAAAACGTCTGCTGTGTGTTAAATTGACATTGAGTGGTGGGCTGGAAAGGGGAGGGGGAGATATTTAACCATCCGTACAGGATGGACAAATCCCACCCACTCAGCCCCCCTCCACCAAGCCGCAATCTGTTTCTTATCTCTCAGCATCTGGAGGGTTAGCATCACAGGCTCCTGCTGAAAGGCCGACAAGCTGGGTCAAACATGAAGCGGCCGCATTAGGCTTTGCTTAAAACCTATATAATATCAGCGATTGTAGGATCTCCATCATATATACACATACAGAGAAATAATACAGCCACACAGAAGCAGCTTTTAGCGGTTTAATAAAATGGGAAGGCTAATAGGATAACACGTCTCACGATTGAGACGGATTGGAGAATAGAGAGAAAAAAGAGAATTAACATCTGGAATTAGGACGTCTGTATCTGTGTACATGGTATGTGTAGAAGAGCAGACGACGTTCAGCTTCGGTCTTTCAATTTTTACATTTTGTTTTTTTTTTCACATCTTGAACACTGTTTTCATGTCCCATTTTGCTAAATTATGTAATGTGCAGTAGCTTTTATTAAACTGTTCATTCACACAGTCCAGACACATTTATACATTACATTTGTGTATAGCAAATCCTCTTCTCTCCAAACACGGCAACTTTGCAGGAAAAGGGACATCAAACATTCTTAACTTTCCATGTAAGCAAATGTTAAACAGATGCACACACATTGGTGCTTGAAAGTGTGTTAACCCTTTAGTATTGTCTACATTTCTGCAGAAATTTGACTTCATATGTAGATAATCTGTCTGACTATGGATTGGTGGAGTCCTAACTCTTTAGAGATGGTTGTGTAACCTTTTCCAGCCTGATGAGCCTCAACAACTCTTCTTCTCAGGTTCTCAGAAATCTCATTTGTTCATGCCATGATACGCTTCCACAAACATTCATTGTGAAGATCAGAATGTGATAGACCTCAGTTCTTTCAATGAAACAGGGTGGTCATCCCATCCAATTGGTTAAAAACACCTGTCTTATTTCACATTCAAATTATAATTTTCCTCAAAAAATAAGTGACCAGGTCTAATACATTGGTCTCATTTGTTTAATTCTCTTTATCTACTATTAGGACTTTTGTGAAAATGTGATGAAGTTTGATGTCAAATTTATGGAGAACTATAGAAAATGCTAAAGGATTTACAAACAAATGTGCAAATATACATAGATACCAATACAGTGTCAGCTGTTTTAACTCTACCAGCTACTAAGTGGAGCCTGTGGTTATCCAGTGTTTAAAGAGAATTTATTAAGTTCATCAGCTCATCAGCTCCTAACAGTCCTTGACCTTCTTAACCAGTCTTAACAATTCAGTTAAGGCGTAATGAGTGATTTAACTTAATGAACTAACAAGTTCATTAAGATCTGAGATTTTACATCTGGAAGGGTGTGCAAACTTTTACACATGCCATAAATACCATTTTGTTTTTTTTTCCCCATCAAATATAAAGCAAGCATTTATTTGCAGAACAATATTCGGTAACACTTTATTTGAAGGCTACCTACATAAGGGCTTCATAACACATTCATAAGCACTGAATAATGCATTTATGAAGCACTACTTGAACATTTATTAAGTGCTTATGTCGGTTCTTGCAACCTGACATAAGATGTTTTATGAAATAAATGACATTGTACTGACATAATAAGAATAAACGAACATATTTACAGCACTAAACACATTTAAAACACTATACATAATTGCATCAATCATCTTATCTATGCCATGGAGGGAAGAGGGGGTGGTTTCCAGGCATATTTCATCTGATATTAATACAATGTCATCTTAAGAATGCTGACATATATAGTTATGTATAGTGTTTTAAATATGTTTAGTGCTGTAAATATGTTCAAGGTTTATTCATATTATGTCAGTACAATGTCATTTATTTCATAAAACATCTTATGTCAGGTTGCAAGAACCGACATAAGCACTTAATAAATGTTCAAGTAGTGCTTCATAAACGCATTATTCAGCGCTTATGAATGCGTCATGAAGCCCTTATGTAGGTAGCCTTCAAATAAAGTGCTACCCAATATTCTTTTTAAAACATATTGGAAAGGTTATGTTTACTTCTGCTCACTTCAAAAATAAACAAAAAAATTGCATACAACTCTATTACTATATCACTGATGTAATATAATTATTCTTTTATTTTGAGATTCTGTCTGCAAAGCGTAGATAACTCTACAGGTAACATAGCATAGCAGAACCAACCGGTTTACTCGAAGCGCTCGAAACGTGCTAGAAATAACCTTTTGTCCTGATTTTTTTTTTTTTTAACTGTGATGTGTCCATGATGGGCGGAGCCAGAATCAATATACCTCAGCTGAAATGGTGCAGATAAACTCTTGTTTACAGCGCCGTTTGTTTGTTTATTCATGTGTGCCCCCCTTGTGAGCACTCATGTTTGTCTCCATTTAGCCAGGCCGCCATTGATCGGCCTGAACCTCATCGACGCATTTCTCGGAGACAGAAGCTTGTGGCATTGACTGCATGGCTCTTCCGTTTCCTATTAAAGAGTTGATAAGCTAACCTTTAGTGCAAGTGTGTGGGGGAGGGGGTTGTTTGAACACCCCATGGGGAGAAAGAAAGGGTGGAATAGCTTTGATGTAAAGAAGACGGTACTCATCCACTGCCACTGATGATAAACACGCTGATGAATGGAGTGTCAGGATCGATCTGCAGCTTTAAGACCCGGCGGTGCAGGAGTGTGACTGGTAGTGTTAGTTAGCAAAGCTTTAAAGTACCCCATGGTACAAATTACGCTGAAGAAAGAGAAATCTATACAGCTTGAAATCAAAGTTACACACATTCTAATGATCGAAGATCAAAGATGGATAGATCGAAGACTTTCTAGGCACCTGAGCAAATCATTCCAGCTTCCTTTGAATTCAGTTCAGTGGAATATCTACAGATGCTGTTGTAGCCAAGAATTTATTCTGCTCTCTGTATTGTACTGGGTTCGATATAACATTTAGTTTCGACAGCACAATCTGATTTGATCTTGTTTTAACAGTTGAGAAGCATTTTTCACAAATAACATTCACAAATGTTTTATTTTACAATAACTGTATGACTCCAGCCCTGCGATAACCTGGCAATAGCCCAAGGTATTCCCAGCCTTCTGCCCAGTGACCACTGGGATAGGCTCCAGCTCCTCCAGTGACCCAGAAGGAAAAGCAGCTTAGTGTATGACTCTGCTAACTGTTCCTGTCTTCCTACTTTAGCACATACAAAAACAGAGCCTGGACAGTCTAGATAACAATCACACTTCACTGAATGGTCACCTATAGAGGATCTACAGATATTTAAATTGTTAAGAATCTACAGGTTTTGTATAGAAATCAAGTTTCGGGTTTGCTTTAGGGTTAGATTTACTACAATCTTTCAGTCCTAACTTCAAGTTTAGTTGCATTTGTTCAACATTTATTTGAATGTTACTTGAAGACATACAGAGCATCTGCACAGCATCTACAGTGAACCATCAAAATAAATTGCATATAATTACTTTCTTTACAGTTTAAAATCAGCAGCCACTTTATAGTGAAATATTTCTCTACACTTTTAGAGTGAAAAAGGTGTTGTGCAGATACATTTTTCATATATAAAAGTACAAACAGTGGTTGTAAGGTCAAATTGTGAACTTTAAGTAAGTTTTTTACTTATTTGTACCTTTTCATAACCCAATGTTTTAAAACAATACAATAAAGTAAAAGGCTTGGCGATGAGACGGGGTGTGTGGAGTCAATACAACTTAGAAAACATAATTGCAATGGATTATGATACAATTATGTTCCCTGACTAAAGGTACTGAGAAGTAGCCTTGAGGGAACCACCCCAGTGACCACCCTAGTGAAGAGGGGTACTGCTCCAGTGACAGTTTAGTACCTTTGTTTCTGAGAACGTAGGTCTGACTGTGATATCTGGTGTCCTCATATTTATTCATAATACAGTATTAAAAGCTCAAACAATTCTGGTCCAGTTTAGTCTCATTTGCATCACGTGCTAACAGGGGAGTCTAAGAATTTTAGTGCCCGTGTGTGTTGTACCCTCTTTGTTATATTATGCATTGTTCATGTCCTCATACAAAACAACAGGAAATTTTGCTAAAGATCGATGCTAACTTGGTGATGCATTCAAAATCTGTGGATCTGTGGAGTTTAAAAGTCCAGTGTAGGCCCAAAATCAAACAGAGCAAGTCTCCAAGAAGTTTATCGAAGATTATTAAGGCAATATTTAATGTCAGAATCAGATATTTTGGATGAGCAGTTTGTTTAAAAAATTTCTCACTGTCGTATCAAAACTTTGGAACTGTTTTCTTTTTTATTCCATTTATTATTGAAAGTGCCAGCTGCCCTTTAGACTGTGTGAACATTTCTTAATGAATGGACCAACAGAAATGGTCCAAAAATGCCTAAATAAATTGTCATTAGAATGAGTTTTACAAGTTTTATGACAGCAATGATCTACAGTACTGTGTAAGTCAGACAGCACTCTTCATTTATTTCATTTTCAGTCAACACAGACTTTAAGCACAAGTTATGAAACAATTACACAGAAGCCTCAACAATAATATATAATAATAGATTTTTCAGTGTTTATTGTGTCACTCTTTACCTTTATTACAGCGTCCATTCTTTTCAGATGACTCACTTTCAGAAACCTGCAGACACACCTCCAAAGTTCAGTCTTTGTTTGATCATATCCTGAAGTAATCCAAACAAATTCAGTGATGTTGAGGTTAGGATTCTGAGGTGGACAAGCCATTGTTCTGAGGACACCCGCAGCTTCTTTGTTTGAGAAGTACATCTTGATCTCCTCCTTATCTTTGCTGTAGAATGAATTTCTTCCCAATTTTATCAAGGGTACTGCATGACATATCAAATCCAGTTTGTACGTATCATCATTCATAATGCCTATCACCAAAAATGGACGTTTTTTTACGTTCCTAAACTTGCAGTGATTGTCCTTCACACTGATAAGTGTGAAAGTTGTAAGTGCTGTTTATCTGATGAGACCAGTTCTGGTGGTCTACCAGGTCTCTTTATATATCACTCTGCATGTGTATGCTCTCAGTAGGTGTTGCACTGGTCTGATGTAAAACATGACCAAAGATAAACGTAATCTATGCTGGAGGACTGTGTGCTGGGTTTCTGAAGGCCTCATGCTGTGCAGGGGCTGAAGGGACATGGTGGACCCCCATGGACCCCTGCTGCCAAGCACAGTCGATGAAATTAACCTTGTGAGCTAGTCGCCATGCCGTCCCCTGCCCAGTATGGCTATTGATCGACTGTGGGTTTGTGAGAGGAACTGACTGAGGATTTAAAAAGCGTCTGGTAGTACACAGCTACATTTGAGATTCGTCCAGACAGAATGAAGTTATCTTAGCCATACTGAAAAGGTGCACGTGAAGATTCCACTGTGGAGAAAAGGAACATTTTTCAAAATTCAGCTCTTGTCCCACCACTTTCAAAGTGTAGAAATTTGTAAATAATGTCATTATCCAGCTAGAAAAAGAATTATGATGTGCTACAAAGTGGATGTTTCTAATAAAGTGGTCAGTTAGTCGATGTAGAATGTCAATTTTTCTAATAAAGTGGACAGTGAATGGATGCACAACATAGGCATTTCTAATTAAATGGCCAGTGAGTAGAAGCAGAAGGCTGGTGTTTGTAATAAAGAGGCCATTTATTAGAAGTAGAAGGTCAGTGCTTCTAATATTGTGGCCGGTTAGCAGAAATAGAAAACCCGTGTTCCTAATAAAGTGGCCAGTGAGTGGAAGTTGAAGGTAGGTGTTTGTAATAAAGTGGCCAGTGAGTGGAAGTTGAAGGTAGGTGTTTGTAATAAAGTGGTCAGTGAGTGGAAGTAGAAGGTAGGTGTTTGTAATAAAGTGGTCAGTGAGTGGACGTTTAAGTGAAAGGTAAGTGTATCTAATAAAGTGGCCAGTGAGTGGAAGTTGAAGGTAGGTGTTTGTAATAAAGTGGTCAGTGAGTGGAAGTAGAAGGTAGGTGTTTGTAATAAAGTGGTCAGTGAGTGGAAGTTTAAGTGAAAGGTAAGTGTATCTAATAAAGTGGCCAGTGAGTGGAAGTTGAAGGTAGGTGTTTGTAATAAAGTGGCCAGTGAGTGGAAGTTGAAGGTAGGTGTTTGTAATAAAGTGGCCAGTGAGTGGAAGTTGAAGGTAGGTGTTTGTAATAAAGTGGCCAGTGAGTGGAAGTTGAAGGTAGGTGTTTGTGAAAAGGTGGCCAGTGAGTGAAAGTGAAAGGTAAGTGTATCTAATAAAGTGGCCAGTGAGTGGAAGTTGAAGGTAGTCGTTTGTGAAAAGGTGGCCAGTGAGTGAAAGTGAAAGGTAAGTGTATCTAATAAAGTGGCCAGTTAATAGAACTACAAGACAGACGCTTCTAATAAAGTGGCCAGTGAGTGGAAGTAGAACATAGGTGTTTTTAATAAAGTGGCCAGTGAGTGGAAGTTGAAGGTAGGTGTTTGTAATAAAGTGGTCAGTGAGTGGAAGTAGAAGGTAGGTGTTTGTAATAAAGTGGTCAGTGAGTGGAAGTTTAAGGTAGGTGTTTGTAATAAAGTGGTCAGTGAGTGGAAGTAGAACGTAGGTGTTTGTAATAAAGTGGTCAGTGAGTGGAAGTTGAAGGTAGGTGTTTTTAATAAAGTGGCCAGTGAGTGGAAGTTGAAGGTAGGTGTTTGTAATAAAGTGGCCAGTGAGTGGAAGTTGAAGGTAGGTGTTTGTAATAAAGTGACCAGTGAGTGGAAGTTGAAGGTAGGTGTTTGTAATAAAGTGACCAGTGAGTGGAAGTTGAAGGTAGGTGTTTTTAATAAAGTGGTCAGTGAGTGGAAGTAGAAGGTAGGTGTTTGTGAAAAGGTGGCCAGTGAGTGAAAGTGAAAGGTAAGTGTATCTAATAAAGTGGCCAGTGAGTGGAAGTTGAAGGTAGGTGTTTGTAATAAAGTGGCCAGTGAGTGGAAGTTGAAGGTAGGTGTTTGTAATAAAGTGGTCAGTGAGTGGAAGTAGAAGGTAGGTGTTTGTGAAAAGGTGGCCAGTGAGTGAAAGTGAAAGGTAAGTGTATCTAATAAAGTGGCCAGTGAGTGGAAGTTGAAGGTAGGTGTTTGTAATAAAGTGGTCAGTGAGTGGAAGTAGAAGGTAGGTGTTTGTGAAAAGGTGGCCAGTGAGTGAAAGTGAAAGGTAAGTGTATCTAATAAAGTGGCCAGTGAGTGGAAGTTGAAGGTAGGTGTTTGTAATAAAGTGGCCAGTGAGTGGAAGTTGAAGGTAGGTGTTTGTAATAAAGTGGCCAGTGAGTGGAAGTTGAAGGTAGGTGTTTGTGAAAAGGTGGCCAGTGAGTGAAAGTGAAAGGTAAGTGTATCTAATAAAGTGGCCAGTGAGTGGAAGTTGAAGGTAGTCGTTTGTGAAAAGGTGGCCAGTGAGTGAAAGTGAAAGGTAAGTGTATCTAATAAAGTGGCCAGTTAATAGAACTACAAGACAGACGCTTCTAATAAAGTGGCCAGTGAGTGGAAGTAGAACATAGGTGTTTTTAATAAAGTGGTCAGTAAGTGGAAGTAGAAGGTAGGTGTTTCTAATAAAGTGGCCAGTGCATGTAGATATGATTTCTTGGTTAATCTACAGAGCTTTTTATTTCCTTCCACACACACAATAAACAAACTGATTAACTTAAAACAAATGAGCTGCTACTTGCGTCCTGTACATTAACGTTAACAATACTTTAAATATTCATCACAAAATATACATATCCTTATATTCACTAGTGCAAATTTGCAACCTGGAAATTAGTTTATTGAAACTTCATTCATATCGTACCTCTTAATTATTTGTGGCAGAATGAAATGGCTGTGTTTTCAAAACAAACTAGTACATATTAATTAATCCAGGAGACAATAACCACATACTGTGGGAGAAATGTTGACATGTGACACCTTTAATGAGAAATAATGAAATGTCCCAACCATTTTAATGATTGCAGTTTCTTTTTATTACCAACTACTGTGCTGAGTCAATTTTCAATCAACATATTATTTACTTTTTTTTAATATGAAAGAAACTTTTGCAATTACAATTCATATTTGGCTCTTGGTAGAAAAATTGGAATAAGAATTATTAGGTTTAAAGCTGGACATGGGATTTGATTGTAATGTGGCTATTAGCTTCGCCCCGCTGAACTAATGAAAGATGCGGGATGTTGTTTGCATGCTTCCGAAAATGTTTTAATGTTCATAATTTTCCCGCTGGATATTATGATTGAAAAATGCTTTCAGAAGGGCATTTCATTTTTGTTCTAACTTGCCATTCGCTTCTGACAGAAATTGCCTTTTTAATGCGAGTTTAATTGCATGTATTTAAACTAAATGGCATTCTGAAACATCATCGTTGGCTTTCGTGTACACCTTCTGTGCATCTGTATTCACCTTTGAAACACACTGTGCGCCTGTTAATGTGTATGTGAACTGCAAACAACAAACATTTAGTATTTAGAAGAAAAATCTGCAAGGCCTTTTCTTTAAAAGCAAAAATAATCTCTCTCTCTCTCTCTCTCTCTCTCTCTCTCTCTCTCTCTCTCTCTCTCTCTCTCTCTCGTTCATGCCCACTTGATCGTTTCCTCTTTTCTAAAGACTGGAGTGCCAGCAGCTGTAATATCACATTTGCAGATTGTAATCATTTCCACGGTGAGCAGATTGAATCATTAACTAAAATCCCTCTCAATAACTTCAGGCATTTTAGGGTAGAGCGTACAGCTGCTCCTCTCTCTCTCTCTCTCTCTCTCTCTCACTTTCTTATTTTTTTTCTCTGCCTTTTCTGTGTCTTTCCTTCTTCTCCTTCCAATCTCTTTTCTACACACATTCTCTCTAGCTCTCTCTCTTGCTCTCTCTCTCTCTCTCTCTCTCTCTCTCTATCTCTCTATGTATATTTATTTATCTGTCTGTCTGCATGTCTGTTTATCTGTTTATGTCTGTGTCATAATGTGATTTATGCTGTTTTATTTTTTGTTAAGAATAAATGCAGATTGGTATTAAAAAGCTTGGTATGCAAAGTTTTGGAAAATTCAAGATTAATAAATGTATAAAACTCTGGTCTGAGAAGTGGAGAACATTAATCACTGCAAAAAATGCAAGGTTGTTTTCTCTCTTTCTCTGTATCTCTCTCTTTTTTTTACCTGGAATGGCTCCAAAAGAACCTGGAAACCTAAGCACACCTGATCACAACACCTGCTGAATGTCTAGATGTGCTACACAGAATAACAGAGAGAGCAGAGATAACAGGGACCATATATATATGAGCCTCTTATTATTATTATTATTATTATTATTATTATTATTATTATTATTATACAGCTCTTACCTAAGCATGATCCTGACACTGTATAAAGACAAATACATACAGTATGTGTGTGTAAGTTTATGTTGGTAATCCTCTACAGCACTGGAGGTAATCCTTTGCTGTGATCTCCTCCAATCCCCAGAACTCATCCTGCTTTATCTCCAATCCTTATTTTAATGATAATAATAACCAGATTCCACCCCTTCCCTCGCTCTTTTGATTACTATTCTGTCTTCCCCTCTTCCGGCAGATAAAAAGCAGATGGCCTCTCGGCCTTAGCCAGTGTAATCCTACTGCAGATTCGGTTTAAACAGGGGATCAGTCTTTAAGTGGGTTTCGTACAGGCCTGACGTTTCCCACTTTCAGTCAAACATCAGGCATTTAGCTGCTCCGATGACTGATGCCTAATGTGGTGTCAAAAATTCCACACAAACAGATCATTTTATGCTAAATCGTCCTCAAAACAACCCAAATTGCAATTAAGACAATTTAATCTCTCCTCTTAATCATTTGTTTGTGGCACGTCTCTTTGTTTTCACCTCAAAAGCGAAAAATATTTTGATTTTATGTAAGCATAAATTAATGCATTAGATTCGCCCGAGAGATTAGCTGGAGCTTCACGCTTATACCTCCTTCTGTTAATAGAGTCGTCTCCATCTCATGCCGTGGGAATCTGGGATTTTTTCTTTTTTTTTCCCCTCTGGAGCCACACAAATGCTCCTCTGCTCAAAAGTCACACCATCTAATCCTCCTATTCTGCCATTTGTTCTACACATCACACAGATGAATACAATCATTCAGCAATAATTAGTCTTTTCAGGGTGGGATTGCAAATAAGACTGAGAATGTAAATAAGACATTTGTATGGGGGTGAATTGTATATTTATTGCATAAAAACAAACTACAAAGGCTACGGTTGGAATCTGGTATGCATTTTGTGTTTGTGTAAAAAAAGTAACTACAGGATGATTCAAGAAGATTGATCCGATTTCAAAGTACTGTATTTTACAACTGTGAGGTGCCTAGGAACCAATCTCAAACCAATTGAAAAACGGGGGAGGTGTCATAGAGTTTCTGACTGTTACTAGAAGATGCCCCCCTTCAGTCTGAGAGGAGATGAGACCCCTGAGCAGAAAGTGTTTTGCGTTCTTCACTTCAATAAGAGTGAATCCGTCATAACTGTGCAGCTTGATTTTCGTCGGCACTGAACCTCCAACAGCTCAGAGCATTCGTCGTTGGTTCCACAGCACTAGATGATACAGCTGGAGGAGGTTCATATTGAGCACTTGTAAAATTACATAATAAACTTTATGCTCCTTAAACCATTTATAGTTTACTGTGTTGTTCTGTAATGATTTACAAGTGAAATAAATCATTTTGAAATCAGATGAATCTTTTTGTATCACTCTGTATCATGACCAGGGGCTGGCAGCAGTCGAAATTCATAATATAAATAAATAAATTACATTTTTAAAAGAAAGAAAATGCCCAGAACTACAGAAGAACAAGCAAATTAGCTTTTGGTTTTGGTTAGTAAACTAATTATCTTAGCTTAAGCCTAGATACAAAAAAAAGTAAATTAATTAGCCTTATCAGAGCCACACAAGTTAGCCTATCCTGAACTTGGTTAGTATACACATAAGCTTGAAACGAACCCAGCCTCAGTATATGCTCTTAACAAATTAGCTTAGCCAGAAGCCAACAAATAAGCCTAGCTTGAATTTCTTAGTAAGATATTTAGCTAAGTCTGATCTCAGTTGATAAACAAATTAGCCTAGTCTTAGCCCAGCTAGCATACAAACTACCCTGGACTGAACTTAGTTAATAAACAATTAAGCCTAGCCTAATGGCCCATCATAAGCATATATCCATCCATTTTCTAAGCCGCTTCTCCCTCAGGGTTGGTGGAGCCTTTGCCAGCAGTCATCAGGCGGAAGGCAGGACAGGTCGCCAGTCCATCGCAGGGAAGACAGACAGACACAGACAATGACTCACACACTCACACCCAGGGGCAATGTAGCATGTCCAATTGGCCTGACTGCATGTCTTTGGACTGTGGGAGGAAACCAGAGAACCCAGAGGAAACCCACACAGACACTGGAAGAACATGCAAACTCCACACAGAGAGGACCCTTGTCACCCAGCAGGGGAATTGAACCCAGGACCCCCTCGCTGTGAGGCAACAGCGCTACCCACTGCGCCACCATGCCGCCCCATAAGCATATATTTTAAAGATATTAAGTTAGCCAGAAGCCAGTCAAAAAATAAGCCCAGCTTGAATCTCTTATTAATTAGCCTACTCTGATCCCAGATAACAAATTAGTCTAGTCTAAACTTAGCTAATAAACAACTGAGCCTAGCTTAAGCCTAGGTAATAAACAAAGCAGCCTAATATGATCTTAGCTGCCAAGCAAATTAATCTAGCCTGAGTCTGAACATTTTTTGAGCTTCTTGAGTCATTTGTATTTCTTTTCATGCACTGATTGGCCAGGCTGAACAACCGCCCAATGGCAAAAAAGCAATCTCTCTCACTGCTGATATCTGATGGCGATTCAGCACGCTCAGTTGGTTGAATGGGTGCTGACAAGAGCTGACCACTGCCAACAGTGTGGGACACATCACAGAAACTACAGCCAGCAGTCGACCACAGACACTCGAAGGCAGCCAGCACAAGCTTGGTGGCGTACAGTCTGTTTATTAGAGCATTTCCAATAATCCTAATCAGGAACGGAAATAGCGGTTAGAACACATTAGCACATAGTCAACACAATTGCAGTCACACCCACACAGGCTGGCACGAAACCACAGGAAACACTGGAGCTACCAGGAGACGAAGAAAAGCAGTGAGAGATTGAGGGTGGAGAGTCAAGCAAAGAGTGTGAGACAAACAATCAGGTCAACAGTGCTTGTTTATTCATTGGTTTATTACTTATAATGTAGAGGAGTAAAGTGTTTTAAAGTGCTTTTTCAGTATTCTGCTACAGCTGGAACAAAACCAAGACATCTAAATGTGTCTTGATATGATGTTTGAGTATATGCAACCCAACAGTACCTATCCAACGCTTCAACAGAGATTTATTAAACATTCCTCTCTCTGTGGTCCCCAGGCCCTCTTCCCTGGTGGAAAGGCCAGGCCTCAGCCATATGATGACCCACAGGAAGCACTTTTATTAGAAATCAATCAGTGTGACCTTTCCGTGGAGCGCGACAGAGCCCGTGACACACAGGAAAATCCTGGAGAGACTGAGCTGGACTCAGTGTGGATCAAACGCCCGCTCTCTGCATTTAACCTGCGCTCACAATTGCTTCTGAAGTGCTAATACTCACACATGCTGGCATGATGGACTGGCACGGATTAATTCACTCATACAAAGACCAGAAGACAGCGGCAAAACCTTCTGCTCTCGCTTCAGATCTTCAGCACCATTTACCCGGAATGCTCTAACATCATGTGGGCGTGATGCCAGGATGGATCTGGGAGCGCTTGTCACCTGAAGAGTGGTGTGTGGTGGCTGGACTTTTCTTCTTTTACAGAGCAGAGAGTAATTTTTGGCCTGTCTTTGTTCTGTTTTGGGGTTATGCTATGTTGAGTCATCCAGAAATCCCAGGCAGGTCCCCACATTTATCACGACTGCCTTAGCACTGTGACAAATAAAAGGGAACATGGTAAATTATCATGACAAAATGCTCTGTAAGATAAAAAATAGACCTCTGACGTTGTGTCGTCGTTCTCTAGCAGGCATTGTGCCCGTATTAGAAACTCCAGGTCTAGGCAGATTTGTCTATGGGAGCAAAAAATGGTTTCCAAAAAATGCCACTATTGCACCATGCAGTGAGCAAATTGGTTCCAAATAAGATTTTGCCCTTCATTTTTCCCAAAATTTCGATAATGCTTCTTCGGCATTACAAGCAAGCAACTATAATACATGAAACTAAATGTATTATTAAACTATTAAACACGATACCAGATACTCAAACTGTAGCCTAAAGTTGCCAAATAAACCATGACGCTTTGCATAAATTGCTGGTTTGTGTGGGGTATTTTGGTGAGGTTGCCAATTTTCTGATGTCAATTCAGTGTGCAACAGCATTAGCCTGCACGTAGAAATAGTTGTATTTTGGCTCAAAAGATCCAACAATATTTGAGGGAACAATCTACATGGAGCAGAATGTTTCAGGTTTGAAGCAGTTTTGGTTATTAAAAGATGTGATAGGAGTGATTTCAGAACATTATTCCTTCATTTTTCCCATAGGAAATCAGCCTAGACTTGGAGTTCTTTTGTTTACCTCATTAAAGAGTATTTTCTGATGATGATTTACTGTGTGATCCCTTTTTGTCACAGTGCTGAGCCAGTCATGAAAAATGTGGTGGCTCATCCAGGATTTCAACACACCAACAAAAAACAACAACAAAAAAAGTATAAAAAAACATCTATCCACTTCATAGGAGAAGAAAAGCCAATGTATAGCACTTTTCAGGTGCAAATAATGGCCTTGATGAAGCTCCCAGCCCAACCTTCTGCTTCTGCCAGGCTGGCAGAAAAGGCATAACACACGGAGTATCACAGCCTGAAGATATCTACCATATTTCTCCCAATGGAGAAAGCATGGAGTATATTAATTAATTAATTAATTAATTACTCCAACTCAGCCCAAAGGTTTTGAAGAGAGCTTCATCACTCCAGCTCATCTCATATGTGTTCAACGGAGCTTTATCACTCTAAATCAGTGGTTCCCAACCCTGGTCCTGGAGGATCCTCAGCCTGGCATATTTTTGTGTTTTCAAGAGAAAGAGATTATTTATTAGAGCTGGGCAAACTCAGCCTGCTAGTACTGGAGCCTGACACATGTGGTTTAACTCAACCCAAAGGTTTTCAGTGGATCTTTATTGCTTCAACTCATCTGATATGTTTTCAGGGGATCTTCATCATTCCAACTCAACCAAGTGGAACTTTTGATCTAAGCTGTAATAAAGATTAAAAAAAGTCTTATTAAAAAAAGAATCTTGGTTTAAACTATCAACATTTTTTAGTCATTAACTCGATGTGGCAAGCAATAAAATAATTTGGTCAGTTTGTTTGTCACTCCCCACTTTTCCCCTCCCAATTGCAGTTTTAGGCATTTAGCATAATCAATCATAAACCACCAGTACCACCAGTACAAAAATGGCCAAAGAAGAAATCCCCCGAAAAAGCACTGCTGCTCTTTTAAAGAAAAATGGCTCCAAAAGAATTGAATGAAGATTTCAAGGGTTGGATTGTGAAACACCCAAACAATTCATCCATCCATCTTCCAAGCCGCTTCTCCTCTTAGGGTCACGGGGGGGTGCTGGAGCCTATCCCAGCGGTCATCGGGCGGAAGGCAGGATACACCCTGGACAGGTTGCCAGTCCATCGCAGGGCAGACAGACAGACAGTCACTCACACCAATTGGACAATTGGCCTGACTGCATGTCTTTGGACTGTGGGAGGAAACTGGAGAACACAGTCTGGGACACAGACACAGGGAGAACATGCAAACTCCACACAGAAAGGACCCCAGTCACCCGGCCGGGGAATTGATCCCAGGCCCTCCTCACTGTGAGGCGACACCCACCACGTCACCATGCTGCCCCCCAAATGATTCAACATCTGCAAAATGCAGAATGTCATTTCTAATTTACTGTTAAACATGAGGATGTTTCTGCCGCAAACTCTATGCAGTTTTTTCAGAGTCCATTGTTCCCAGTTCCCATTTATAGCAGTTTTTTTTGCAAAGAATATAGAGTTCAGAATTGAGCGATTGATTTCTCTGAAGATGCAAAATAAACCTTGAATGTTGTTTCGACACAAATGCTCAAGAACTGCAGCCTTACCATTAAGAGTATTGTTGCGTATGGTGCAGATAATGCCATGATAGATAATGTCATGAAATACGGGAGACATCACTCTGTATTCAGTAATTTGAGACAAGAGAATTCCAGTCTTTTTGCTGCAAATGCCTACATAAATGAGCTATTTTTTGGTTTCAAAGTAAACCAAGCCCTTCAAAAAACTGCAATTGATGTCCATCAAGAAAGCACAAGTTGCTTGGAAGACTGCTTTGATTTAAGACCAGACTCCCTCTTGAATAAGATTTCAATGCTCAGTCTCAGCCCCTGGGATGATTTCACCATTAGCATGGTATCAGAGATTCTAGATAAACTCAAAATGGACTTTGCTGATGGGGACCAGCTCTTCAATGAGTACTGCAACTTGAAACAGGTGCTCCCCAGCCTTGATCCAAAGAATGAACTTTCAGTGGATGAGAAATGGGTTTCAATCTTTGAAAAACATGACTCACCAAACCTCCTCAAATTTCACAGACATGCTCTCACAATTCATGTAAGCAGTATATATGCAGAGAGTGTCTTCTGGTTTATAAACACTGACGCAATGAACGAAACAAAATGTCACCAAGTTTTGTCAAGGCAGCAATCTGCATTTGATTTCCTTTCAGACTGTCATGTAATAACTTCTTTGAGCTTGGTTTGAAAAAAACAAACGACTGCTGACAGGGACAAGGTCAAATACAAAGTACAACTGGAAGGAACATTCGTGGTGAGTCTAAAGGAATTTTGACCATGAGTGTTTTGGAGCAAAGAGGTGAAAAAGTGGTTTTTGCTTTTTGTCAAGGTGGCAACCCTAGATGTGGTTCCACGAAACATGCTGATTCTCAAGAGATGTCCACATCAAAATATTACCTATAGACAGATAGAAAAGGCAGATGTTGATGTTTTCACATGAATCCCTCAGTCTACACTGAGTCTATGCTTGCTGTCTTAGAGAGTATTTTAAGTTTGATGAGGGGATTTGGGTAAAAGAGCTCCTGACACTCTGGTATGACACTGATCTGAAATAATTCTCTGCTAAATAAATTAATCTGGCAGTTGCTGTACTAAAAGCGCATATGACGTGTTTAAAATGTCCATCCAGGCTGGAAGATTGATGTTAAAAGGCAGGTCTAAACAGAACATTGAGCTTTTTCCTGTGAGCCTCACTTTGGTAGAAGTGGGGGACATCATTCACTCCTACTTTGCACCATAACAGATATATAGGACATGTATAGAATGTATACTGTGGGTAATCAATGTTCTGAATGATGCAGCATTTTAAATAGAGATTCTGTATTGATAGGAATGTGTAATCCATGATTGAGTTTGTCTTGGAAACCAACCCTATGTGTCCAAAAGTCTGTAGACTCCAGTGTTTCTTCTGAAATGAAGGGTATTAACAGTGAGTTTTGCACACGTTGGTGCAGTAACAGCCTCTACTCTTCTGAGAAGTCTTCATCTCATTTTTGAACATTGCTTTGAGGATTTGATTGCATTCAGTCACAGGAGCATTAGTGAGGTCATGTATTGATGTTGAAGCTGTGATAACAATGTGTGATGTTAAAGTGGCTGAATTCACATTAGATGGGCTGTCTGGATAAGCAACATGGAATGAACATTGAGATTTGACATACACTCATTGCTGTTCCCTGCTGCACTGTTGTATGACGTCTGGAATTTATTTTGTGCAATTGTTCTTAGATGAACTAGGATTGTGACTGAAACTGTGTGGATCCATATTATTAGCATCTGAATAGCCAAGACAAATTCTATGTGTGCAAGAAAGCATACTTGGCCAGTAAAATGAGTCTGATTCTGATGTAAATACTGATATTTGAGCATGACAACAGCAAGAGTGGGTCGAAACTGTGTCCAAGTATGAGCTTCTACACACAAACTCTTTCACCCAAATGAAGGCAGTTTGTTTGCTAAGTGTTTTTCACAAACATCTTTTAGAGTCTTCCTTGTTATTGTTCCCACTGCGCCATATTGCAATTACAGCTGGCAGTTTGCATTATTGTGGCTGTGATTAGAACCACCATTCCACTAGCGCGAGAGCCTCTCATCATAATGGAGCGACCGGCAGATACAGCTCAGCCAATTAGCTTTCATTTAGACCCGTACTGCAAATGCCACATCGAGAGCGATTGACCCTGGTTGTGCACCCCCACCTCGCCCTCCACCCCTCCTCCGTGTCAGCCTTGGCACAGTCCAGTAGTCCAATGATGCCCATACGGACTCCAAACTTGTATTCCCACCACGGTTTCCAGGGGCAACAAGGCCAGTGCGGCTTGTCTGATCTGCTTAATGTGGCTGTAATCAAATGAGGAAAATGGTCCCCGTGCAGGTCAATTATGCATCCGCCGCCCTGCTGGGGCGATGCGGCCTGAGTGCTAACAGAGGCCAGAAAGGGCCAGCAGCCTCCAGCTTCTGCTCTCCACACAGCATGTCAACATTCAGGCCCTGCCAACACCATGCTAGCAGAGCACAAAGGCCTTCAACTGGCTACTATCACTGTGTGCAGAGCCTGGAGAATGAGTCCTTTGACTTTTAATTTGCATTGTTTATTTTGGCATGCATGTGTTATTTTTAAAAGGAACAAATATATATATATATATATATATATATATATATATATATATATATATATATATATATATTACCGCTTCCACTTACCACTTTTTAACATTAAAGACCCACGACAAGCTTAAACTATCACTAAGAATGGATTTTCAGTGGTGAATCACCATTTCCCTTGCAATTTAGACCAAGATTAAACTTAATTCATTTAAAATAACTGTCATCTTTTATTCAGTCAAAAAAAAATATGCCCAGTCTTAGCCCCAGTCTTAAATTTGCTTATTTGGTTTCAGTACTGGGGTTAGGATACAAAGGTATCTAAAAAGTAATGGAAGCTTAGAGCTAGCAGGTTAGCATTGTGCAAACTGTGTGATGTTGTTAAGTAATCTTAAGTAACTGGACTTATGTGGTTTTTTACACTGTATGAGATATTATAATAATATTATAATAAAATATAAATGGAGAAAGTCAAGCTTGAAGGCTGATGCTACTGTTTTTGGCTCTTCTTCTCCACTTTTTTTGCGCTACCATCAAGGTAACGTCTTTTTCAGGGAAGGCCTTGCTTATTTAGGAAAACAATGCCAGATGACATTCTGTTAGTATTAGCATGGCTCTGTAGTAAAAAGTCCAGGTGCTAAACTGGCCTGCCTACAGTTCAGACCTGTTGCAGCTGTTGAGCAGCTGAAAATCTGTAAACAATAAAACATTTCGCTTTCAAAACTACAGCAATTGATCTCCTGAGTTCCTAAACACTTACAGAGTGCTTTTAGTAGAAGAGGTGATAAAATACAATGGTAAAGATACCCTGTACCAACTTTTTTGAAGTGTGTTGCTGGTATTTGAAATGGGCATGTATTAAATATTTGGGTTGCATATTCAAAATGGGCATGTATTAAAAAAAAAAAAAATATATATATATATATATATATATATAAATAAATCCTTTGATACTTTTATTTTACATTATTTCCAATTAAATGTAGGGATTAAATAATTTCCATATCAATGTATTATGTTTGTATTTATCCTTTAATAAGACCCACACTTCAGCTTTAAGTATTTACTAATGAATCCGCTGAAAAACTGCAATATACCATGTAAAATATCATTGCTGTCCAATAAAAACGTATCTCCATTTTTTGCGATTTTTACTTTTCTGGATCATTTGAGCTCAGCAGCTGTCCTTTATATTGTATAAATATATATTGATAATTGGAACAATAGAAATGCTCCACAATTGGTTAGTATAATTTTTTTTTTCCATTAATTAACATTGAAAGTAAAGAAAGTTTTTGCCCTCTCCTATAAAGTTTCTATTTTGGAGATACTTGTTTTTCATTGGACAGTGATGATACGCTATAGGCAGCTCCGAAAGTCAACACATGACACTGCAAATCCCGACCAAATTCCGTTACTAGCTGAAATTAACATCAATATAGCAGTGCTAAGCAGACACTTACAAAGAAAACAAAATATTCATTAACTAAACCCTAAATATTTATGGTTTGTTTTATGTTGGTACAGGTAGTGCTAGGTAAACTAGCATGCTGATAGATAGCTGGCACTGGCTAGCTGATCTAACGAGAATTAACTAATAACGTACCAGTAATTAGTTTTGAACTTGTATGTTCACAGATATTACTGCAGCTCTTTAACACGGAAATAATAGAAATGTGAAAAACTGATGATTGCTTTTCTACATCGGACAGCTAGTTTTACAGTAAAACTACTGTTGCATTGCATTGTTTTACTGCATTGTTTGGTGTGCTTAATACCATACAATCTGTCTGCTCTGTAAATGTCTTTCTTTCCCTAGAATTCAACATAGAATGCTGAACACATGCATGATATCATACTGGGTTGAACACAGTACGTTACTATAGAAGTTATAACTATCTTTGTCTTTAATAAACCACAGTGGTCGTGTACAGAAGACTTTTACTGTGATATCAGTGGCTGATTCAGATGTTATGATCATTTTATTCTTTCTGGTGGAAAACAGAGCAGACATGCGTGGTGCTGGTGTCAATGGACCTGCATGAAAAGGTTAAAATCAGTTCACTGCTGCATTTCTAAAGACATTATTGAGTCTGAAATCCACATTGTACATTCGAGGGGTCTTTTAATAGTGGTGGGCCATGAAAAGGCAGCTTTTGATCATTAACAGTGCTGTAAAAGGCACTGAGCTGATTTTACATTTGATGCGTGACAAAGGTCCTCATGTTTTATTGATTGTGTTCAAGGTTCAAAATCTGAAGAAAAGTTTCTGTCAGAGCTGCTTTACAAAAAAATGTAAAATAAATTTTGAATACAAGTCTGGGAAACAAGTCACATGACTTCATTTCTCTGCTTGGTTAATGCCTCTTGATCTTAGAGGCTGTTAGCGCTGCCCCAGTTTATGGGTTAGCGTTAGCAGTAGATGACAGAAGGCTGCTTAGTGGCTGATCATGCTGGTGGCAGGCTGTGATGGGAGGGTAACTTCAGCCAGTGGGAATCTAGCCTGGGGGCACTACATTTCCCTCTTGGCTCCAAAGTGCTCTGGGAGGAGCAAGAGCCCCCACACGAAAACAAATTAGTGTCACCTTCATCTGCCTGCCATGTCTCTCCCCCGGGCCCCTCATGCTCTCGTCTGCTAAGAGGATCCTCGCTGAGTTCACGGCTCCCCGCTGTCTTCTCCAAGAACCATTAGACCTTCGGCAAGTCTCGGCTGCATTTATTAGCATGTTTGGTTAGCATTGAGTAGCTGGAAAGGCTAATGCCAACCCAACAGCGCTGGTTTGAAGTCACCTAGGTAATGTGACATAAAACATTCTGTTGAGTGAAAGCAGCACCCTCCAAACCCAACCAGTTTACATCTCCACAGATGGGAAGAAGTGCAATATCTGCATTAGCAGTGTTAGCAGCACTGCCACTGTGTAGAGAGACATTATTTAGCAAAACTAAGAGTATCCTCAATTCAAGGCTCCCTATGGTCTTCTCCTAGAGCCATTAAGGCTTTCAGTGAGTCTCAGCTGCATTTCTTAGCAGGTTTAGTTATCATGTGTCACTGGGAAAGCTTGCTAATGCTAACAGCAATCCAATGGCACTCTGTCGAAGTCACCCAGATTATGTGAGACAAAGTATTCCCAATTATCTGGCACAGATAAGAAGATCTTTCACTGAGTTCACAGCTCCCTGCTGTCTTCTTCAAGAACCATTAAGGCCTTTAGTGAGTCTCAGCTGCATTTGTTAGCATGTTCAGTTAGCACTCAGTCACTGGAAGCCTGCTAATGCCAACCCAACCCAAAGTGAAGTCACCTCGATTGTGTGACATAGAACATTTGTTAGGATGAAGTTTTTCATTCCTAACAGCGGGGAAGAGCAGCAATATCTGTGAAACTGAAACTGTGTGGTCTGTATTCAGCATAACTAAAAAGGTTCCTCATTGAGTTCATGATAGCATATGGCACAAAAAACATTTGCTAATGCAAATGGTGAACCAAAAGCACTCTGTTGAAGTTACCTAGATTATTGACGCAAAACATTCTCCATTATCTGGCACAGCTAAAAGGATCTTCACTGAGTTCATGGCTCCCTGCTGTCTTGGCTAAGAAACAGTGAGTCCCAGCTGCATGTATTAGCATGTTCATTTAACATGCCGGGCACTGAGTGATGGGAAAAGCTTGCTAATGCTAACACTAATCTGACAGCACCCCATTTAAGTGGCACAGAATATTCTTTGGGGTGAAGGTTTTACACTCACTTTTTCACTTTTAGGAAAAAGGTCAACTTTTCTTTCGTATGTCTATATTGGCAGAATGTAGCTAGTGTAGCTAACCTATAATACAGCTTATACTTTACTGATGACTGCCTAGAAAGGCATTTACACAGATCTCACAGCTCCTTGTTGTCCCTGTTGTGACTATGAACTGAATTCATGTTCAGTTAGCAATGGTAACCACAGCACTCAGTTGAAGTCACCTAGATTATGTGACACAAGCATTCTCCATTGTCCAGCACACATAAGAGGATCTTTACAGCTCACAGACATGCAGTCTGCTTATTTGCATGTTCAATTAGCATGCAGTGTGCTATGCCACTGTAAAAGCTTGCTAATACTAATCTGACAGTGCTGTTTGGAAGTCACCTATATTGTGTGACACAAAACATTGGATGCAATGAGGATTTAACCCTCCAAACCCAACCTGTTTACACTGTCACTGATGATAAAAAAGAGCAACTATTCTTTCACATGCATTAGCACATGCAACCCAGCCAGGAGGATCGTCACAGAGTTCCTGGTAGTCTTTTGTTGTCGCCAAGAACCATTAGACCTTCAGTGAGCCTCAGCTGCATTTATTAGCATGTTCAGTTAGCATGTGGCTCATTGAGTCACTGGAAAACCCTGCTAATGCAAATCCGACAGCTGTGTTGAAGTCACCTAGATTATGCGACACAAAATATTCAGTGTGGTGAAGTTTTTATCCTCCAAACCCCTAGTTTTTTTTTTTTGGTCCATTTTCATTTTTGGGTAAGAGCTGAGCAACTATTCTAGATATCTGCATTAACAGCATTGCTAATGTAGATAACAACTAAAGGAAGCTTATACTCCACTAATAACTGGCTATAAGGCATTAAAACGCACAGCTAAGAGGATCTTGACTGAGTTCATGCCTTCCCGCTGTCTTCCCTCAGACCTTAAACGTGTCTCGGCTGCCTTTATTAGCATTTTCATTTTGCATTAAGTCACCTCAAAGCTTGCTAATGCTAATCTGACAGTGCTGTGTTGAAGTTGCTCAGATGTTGTGACACAAGCTAGTGTGTGATTTGAAGGTTCTTCAAATGATTGTGTTAGCAGTGTTAGCACAGTAAGTCTGCTAATGGTCCAGATTAAGTCTTGGATTTGGGAATATGTTAAGGAACTGAGCATTAGAAAAGAAGGTTTTCATCTGGCAGCTTAGGTATCTGATGCTAATATGAAATAAATAGTAGTCAAGGTCTAAAGTAACAAATCATGTTACAGTATTTAAGTACATTTTCACTGAAATAGTTCTTATTTTTAAAATCCCATTTCAAGTATAAATTACAACCCCATTTCCAAAAAAGTTGGGATGCTGTACGAAATATAAATAAAAACAAAATGCAATGATGTGCAAATCATTTAAACCCTATATTTGAAAATAATACAAAGACAAAAAATCAAATGTTGAAATTGAAAATTGCCCTGCAATGGACTGGCGGCCTGTCCGGGGTGTGTCCTGCCTTCCACCCGAAGACTGCTAGGATGGATGGAAAATGAAAAATGTAATTGTTACAATTGTCCAAGCTAATTTAAAATGGACTGAGGTGAAGTGTCCAGTGGCCCAACAAATCAAAATTTTAAATTCTTTTCGAAAATCATGGACACTGCGTCCTTTGGACTAAAGACCACTCAGTTTGTTATTAGTGCACAGTTTAAAAGCCAGGACTCATAATGGTATAGGGGTGCATTAGTCCACATGGCAAGGGTGACTGTGCATCTGTGAAGAGACCATTAATACTGAATGAAATATACATGCTTTGGCAACATATGTTGACATCCAAATGGTGTCTTTTTTCAGGGAAGGCCTTGTTTGTTTCAGCAAGACAATGTCAAACCACATTCTGCATGTATTACAATAGCATTGCTCCATATTAAAAGAGTCCAAGTGCGAAACTGGTCGGCAGTCCAGACGTGTCACCACTGAAAACATTTTACTGTTACAAAACTAAATATATGGTTCAACTTGTAAACCAATCGGAAGAAACTGAAAGATTCAATTCTGAAAGCAAAATCAAAGCGATGCAGCTCCACAAAACTCCTCAGTTCAACCTTTCTGTGTTCAGAGATGTCAGTTTTTCTCATGTAATATAATGTTTTGCTTTAGTTTTGTTTGCACACTGTTAGAAATAAAGGTTCTGTGCAAATTATGTCAAAAAGTGAAAAAACGACAGAAATCAAATAATTGTTTTTTTGGACAGTGACGATATACAAAAATGCATATGTGGGGCAAACATAGACTTGATAAGGTGAGAACAAAATTAGAGTGACATTTCCAAATCAGGCACCTTGTGAAGGTGGAGCTTACCGTAACTTATCAACATTGGGCCTCATTCTTTAATATCCTCCTAAGTTTAAATTTGTTCTTGAGAAAGATCCTCACCTTTGTGCTCTTGAGTATTTAGATTCTTTTCTTACCTAAGAACAAATTCCAGTTAAGAAAACACTGGTGAATGTTAGAATCTTCATGAAAACTGCATGAGGGGGTTTTAAGAAGAAATTCCTTCTTAAGAATGCTTGGTGCATGAAGCCCATTGTCCTGCAGACAACAATCCTGTTGTGAGCATATGGAAGTAACATACTGTGACTTAGCCTCTTTAATGTGAAGACCCTCAAAAAACTCCAGTTAAGCATGTAGAGAACATGTTACACTGTAAAAACAAACAATAACAGTAAACCTCTTACAGAGAAAACAGACCTGTTAGCCAATGAGAGTGACGTTAAATGTGCACAGACTAGAGGAATTTGGGAGTGGGATTTAGAGTATCTCTTTTCTTTCAATGGATTTCACCACAATTTAGCATCAGAAGTTTAACTGGTTGTCCACAGACATGTGTTCTTGTTAGATCATGTGTATCCCTGTGAGGCTTCGCTGTGTCTGCGCTCCTCTGAAACAGCGCTGCTAATTAACCTCATTCTCATAGAAATACTGAAGCGTTCTGCTGCACAGTGTGATGTAACATGATGAACCTGACCAGTCAGGACATTACAGAACTACACGTGTCAGTTAATCATTGTTAACCTAATAAATCAATATTTATCCAACTCATAAATATGACAGAGATCAAACTCAACTCCTAAATCAATATCAGTGATGCAGGAACGTGTTCTTAACCAACAAACAAACAAAAGCTTTCCATCAGCAGAGGGAAAACCTCAGAGCTGCAGCCATTTAAACAGAACTAAAAATAAAAAATAGAACTAAACCCAAAAGAGCTGGAGAGCTGCAGATCACTGGCCTCCACTCCTCATCCCCGGAGAGACAGACAGACAGAGAGAGAGAGAGAGAGAGAGAGAGAGAGAGGAAAAAGACTGAGGAGAGAAAGAGTGAAAGAAATGATAGAAAAGATACAAAGAGAAAAGAAGGAGGGGAATGGGAAGAAAAGTAAAAGAAAACAGAGAGAAGAGAGAGAGAAAGAAAAGGAAGGACAGAGAAAGAGTCAGAAAAAAGAGGAAAGGATAAAAGAGAAAACAGAAAGTTATAAGAAAGAAAGAAAGAAAGAAAGAAAGAAAGAGAGAAAGAAAAATAATATATGGAAAAGAAATAGAACAAAAGGGGAGGAATGGTGAAAAAATAAAAGAAAGAGAAGAGAGCAAGTTGAAAGAAAGGGAAGGAAATATGAGAGAAAGAGAGGAAACGACAAAAGATAGGAAATGGGAAGAAATGTGAAAGACATGGGAAAGTGAAAAATAGAGAGGCGAGAAAAGCAAGAGAATGGGAGAAAATATAAAAAAACGGATGAAAAGAAGAGGGAGAGAGAGCAAGGGAATGAGGAGTAAGAGAGAAGGAGAGATGTAGTGGTAGAGAAGGAAATAAGGAAAGAGAATGAGGTGGAGAAAGAGGAGAAATACATTAAGAAAGAGAGAAAGAGAAAGAAAATGGAGGAGAGAGCTTCTTTGCTTCCAGACTCATGATTGTCTAATTGAATTCTGTGTATGTGTTGGTGGAGAGGGGTTGGCATGGGGGGGTCTTGGGGGGGGTTTGTTACATTATGGGTCATGTGACTTGAACACAAGTAGAAATTAGTCCAATTTCCAGAGGAGCAGAACATGTCATCCTAACATCATGCATTGCATCATGCCTGCATGAGCTCACCAAAAAGAAAGGCACTTCTTTGTCTTTAAAGAGTTTTTGCTCTATTTCATCATTTTTATTTGCCCTGCCTTTCGCTCTGAAGGACCATGTGTGACTCTTGCACTGCAGTGGTCACCAACAGACGGGAGACGGGGAGCCACAGAAATGCAGACCGACTGTTTACTAAGTTACCATTAACCCAATTAAATCAGTTAGAACACTAATAGTGAAGCTACTGCAGGTTGTGAACAGTCCATGAAATATAACAGTGTCATAGACCGGGGATGTGGGAAGTGGGGGTCCTGAGGGGGCTGCAGCATCCACTGATTTCAGGAATGCAGCTGTTAACAATAATAATAATACTCGTAAAATGTTCTGGACTTTATATAATAATATAATAGCATGAAGAAAGACTCAGGTTTGCTTAAGAGTGGAGTTGTATTTGGAGTTGTAAAACCCACCAGTAGCTGTTCAGAAAAGGAGTTAATTCTTCTATATAAAAATGCTAAAGATTTTGCACCATATTAACTCTTTCATTGTGAACTCACTCAGTAGCGCCCTCTAGTGTATGACACACCCAGAAGACATTACTCAGTGGAGCATGTACAGTATATGGATATGCATCAGTACTAAACTTTTTTTGAAAATGGTTCTATATGGCACCAAAAAGAGTTCTGTTACGAGCTTGACACCATAACAATAGTGTAGGAGCCAAAACATAAAGACCATCTTTGGTCACTGTCACTGTAAGAGCTAAGCAGCTACGGTGCCGGAGCTGGACATGTTTTTAGGTGGTTTTGAGCGATCGGCAGTAGGATACAGGTTGCAACACAGTTTTCTTACCCTGTTTAGTGTTACAATTTGTATTCCATCTTATATTTGGAATAACCTCACCATGGTTTGAAAGTTTTGTTTTAATTTAATTTCATCACATGTACAGTCAGGAATAAATAACCGTTTTTGTTCATTCTTACACAGAAACAGTAGAAGTTTCTTTTTTCTTCTCTGAATAACGCAGACATGAGTAAAGAAGTTGCTACAGCCACCACAGAACATTGTTCATCTCATACAAATAGCAGAACCCTTTTTGGTGATACACAGAATTCATGGTTCTAAAAAGAACCATTGCCTTAATTAAGAACTCTTGAAGAACCATGATGTGGCCAAGTATGGCTGCCAGTGGGACTGGTTCCCCATTATTTATTGATGATGGGCTATTGTCTGATCAGATTCTGTCAGATACTTCAAAAACTCATGAACAGTGTTTCACAGTGCAAAGATATGCATCATACTGTGAAAATATATTTTTAAGACAAAGATTGACATGTTCTGCAGTGGTCAAGTCATTTTTATTGTCATTCCTCAATATAACATGTATATATTGGAACTAAATATGGCTCTTCAGGCCCCAACCACACACAATAAATACTAGATAGGACAACAAAACAATATATGCTATTGGGCTTCATATATATATATATATATATATATATATATATATATATATATATATATATATATATATATATATGTATGTATATATATATGTATATATATATCCATCCATCCATTATCTAAGCCGCTTCTCCATCAGGGTCGTGGGGGGGGTGCTGGAGCCTATCCCAGCAGTCATCGGGCGGAAGGCAGGACACACCCTGGACAGGTTGCCAGTCCATCGCAGGGCAGACAGACAGACACAGACAGACTCACACACTCACACCTAGGGGCAATTTAGCATATCCAATTGGCCTGACTGCATGTCTTTGGACTGTGGGAAGAAACCGGAGAACCCGGAGGAAACCCACACAGACACGGGGAGAACATGCAAACTCCACACAGAGAGGACCCCAGTCACTCGGCAGGGGAATCGAACCCAGGCCCTCCTCGAGGCGACAGCGCTACCCACCGTACCACCGTGCCGCCCTATATATACACACACACAATAATCTAACTGCCTCAGGGAAGAAGCTGTTGCAGATTAAGGAGGTGGTGAAATGGGTGCTCCGGTACCTTCTGCCAGATGACAGCAGAGAGAGGAGCCCATTCGTCTGCAATGCTGGTGACTCACCTGACATGTGAGTGTTTCTAATAAACTGGCAAGTGTGTGTGTGTGTGTGTGTGTGTGTGTGTGTGTGTGTGTGTGTGTGTGTGTGTGTGTGTGTGTGTGTGTGTGTGTGTGTGTGCGTGTGTGCGTGTGTGTGTGTGAGAGATAGAGTGTTAGCAGTATCTTAGTCTGGAGTGTGTGTTATGGGGCTGAATGGTGATGGCGGGATTAGCACAGCGCCCGGGGGGGGGTGTACTTTCAGGAGAACGGCTTGGTTACAAGTGTTAACTACGCAGGCCGCAAGCTGTTATTGAATAAATAAATAAGAGATTAGGAACTGCAGAATCCTCCACACACACACACACACACACACACACACACACACACACATGGGGGCTGAAGCCACAATCTAACACACACGTTGTTCTGATACATGGCAAGGTTTCAACATACAGATTAATCTAGATCAGGGGTCTCAAACTCAAATTACCTGGGGGCTGCTAGGCAGGTGGTCTTCTCAAAAAATTAAAAATGTGTCCCATATGTTTCTTCAGGTATGAAAACAACATCCAAATTAATTTAAGCACATCTTATGTAATTTTTATTAGCATTTATTCTGTCAGTTTTAACATTAAATTGTAGTAGTTTTTAAACAGTGTTCAGTTTAATCTAGTAATTATAGGGGACTCTTATAGTGACAGTGTTGGCGTTCCTGTTGAATGTAAATAAGGTGATTATGAGTGAAATGTTTCCGTGTTTAAATGTTGTATGTTCATTGTGTTTATTGTGTGTTTTGTCTCGGCACGGCTGTCTTTGTGGGAGGTGTGAATAGTTTTTCACAGCAGGGGCTTCTCACCCCTCTCCTTTCAGTCCTCATTGCTCACTAACAGCTCTACAACATTTCACAGAGAGAGAGAGGGAGCAGAGTCGTACATCATCTAAAATTATTTATGGGGACATGGGGAGTTTATTTGAATCATATTAATTAAAAATATCAACATTCATGTCTGTTCTTTCAGCAGGGTGGTCACCAGAGGGCGCTGCAGAAAGAGGATCAGCAATTGAAATACCTGTAAATAGAAAGAAAGCAAGGTTTTCCCGAAACTTCTGACTTTTGTATGATCTCAATCCTCTTTCTTTTTTTTTTTTGGTCGCCCACTGTGAGGTTTGTGTGCTGTAGTGTGATGTATAAGGCTGGCAGCAGGGCATGCTGGGATTGCTCCAGTGCCGCTCCATTCAGAGCCCATTTTCTGCATTTATTTCATGGTCATGCTCCCGTCAAAGCCCGGATTTCAGGGATGATCCATTCAGAGACACAGTTTACCCAGCTCACACAAACACGCACAAACACGCACACACACACACACACACACACACACACACACACACACACACACACACACACACACACACACACACACTAGAACCTCTACAGTACACACAGGTGTGTGTGTTATGAACAAAAAACAAGAAAACATAATAACAAATAACAAAACAACAAATACAGACAACATTAGAAAAGTTATTTACAAGCTTACTTATCAGTAAAGAAGGAGGAAATGAAAGTAATAATTCTTTTTACTCTCTCTCTCTTCCTCTTTTTCCCCCCCTCTCTCTCTGTCTTCCTCTCTCTCCCATCCCCTCTCTCTCTCTCTCTTTCTCTCTCTCTCTCTCTCTCTCTCTCTCTCTCCCGTCCCCTCTCTCTCTCTCTCTCTCTCTCTCTCTCTCTCTCTCTCTCTCTCTCTCTCTTTCTCTTCTCTCCTCACGTCCCTTTGCTTGTATGATGCTTTAAGATACTTAAATCTCTCTCTCTCTTTCTTCCTTTGTTCTCTAGCTCATCTTTTTCCTTTCATCCTTTCTCTTTGAGTTTTTTCTTCTTCTTTTTCTCTCCTCTCTCTCTCTCTCTCTCTCTCTCTCTCTCTCTCTATCTTTGTCGTTATCCCTCTTCATCTCTTGCTGTTCTTATTTATCTTTCTATCCTTTTTCTTTCTCTCAGCTTTTTTCTCTTTTTCTGTCTTTCTTATCTTTTCTTTCCATCTCTCTCTCTATTAGTTCTCTCTTGTTTTTCTCTCTCCCATTCCCACTCCTTCCCCAACTTCTCCCTCTCTCTCTCTTCTTCTCTCTCTCTTCCTCTCTCCCTACCTCTCTCCTTCCCTCTTTTCCTCTCTGTGTTTCTCCCTCCCTCTAGCCCTCTCTCTAACTCCCTCCTTCTCTCTCTCTCTCTCTCTCTCTCTCTCTCTCTCTCTCGCTTCTTCACACACCCCTTCCCCTGCCTTCTCCCTCCCCCTACATCTGCCGTTCCCATTCTTCCCTCTCTCTCTCTAACTCTCTAACTCCCTCCCCCTCCTTGCCTTTCTCTCTACTCCTCTCTCCTTCTCTCCTTCCTTCTTTCTCTCTCTCTACCCCCTCTCTCCCTCCCTCCCTCCCTCCCTCCCTCCTTTCCTATCTTTCTCCCTCTCTCTATCCCTTCCTCTATCCTTCCCTCTTTCTCTCTCTCTAACCCCTCTCTCCCTCCCTCCTTTCCTCTCTTTCTCCCTCTCTACCCTTCTCTCTAACTCCCTTCTTCTCTCTCTCATCTCCTCTCTTCCTCCCTCTTTCCCTCTCTTTTTCCCCTCTCTCCTTTCTCTCTAACTCCCTCCTTCCTTTGCTTTCTCTCTATCTCTCTCTTGCTCTCTCCCTTCTTCACACCCCCACCCCCTCCCTTTTTCTCCTCCCATCTCTTTCACTGTTCAAGGTTTCAGTGTTTACTGCACACATGGTGACCACTGTGTGTAATAATGCTGCATATGTGCTGGGCTCTCTCTGGGTTAAAGGCCACTGTGGTCTCTGGGTTGTATTGATGAGCTTCTTCTGGATTTTCTTCACAATTCAAACACTGATTTTAACCACTGAATGAGTCGCCCTCAGTTCACTGCAACCAATTCACCATCATTCAGTTCCAGTATCTTCAGCATTCTTCACCCTAAAGCTCAGTTTGTCAAATCATTCCGTCTAAATACGGTCAATATGAATTTAAACATGAACATCATTCATTGCCCATCAGAATTCAGTTAATTCTTTATTATACCAACTGCTGTTTTGTTTTATTGTTTAAATTTACATAATTACTTAACCAATTACATCATTACATAATAATGTGCATTTAAACTCTTACAAAACAGGGTTTTACATAGCACTGAAAAGGGTTCTGTAACTATAGGGGAACCCCTTTCTGGTGCTATGTAGAATTGTTTGTAAATGAGATTCTTTAAAGAACCTGGTTTTCTTTCATAGAGAAGAACCATTTACCCATGTAAAGAACCACTTATATCTCTTGATGGTTCTTTGAGTGATATTAGTTCATGTAGAACCAGTGCCAGAATTTTTTGAGTGTACAGTATGATTTATGTTCTGATTCTATTGTTCGGAAAGTTGAATCCGCACCACATAAGTTTTAGAGTGTGATGATGATAATAATGATGATGATGATTATGATGTGGATTATTATTATTGATTTTTTTAATATATATAAAACAGTGTTATCTTGAAAAAGTCTCTTTTGTGGTCCTTTTTAACAGAAAAACAAGCAAAGTGCAGACAAATACCTGGACTTATCATCTCAGAAAAGATGGTTCTATGATTCTTTAGGAAAGACAGTGGTTCTATTTAGAATTCTCTTTAAATGTTGAAGTTTTTTGAGTAAATTTGCAGACAGAAAAGTCAGTATTTTTCTACTCAGCACTGATGGCTTCAAACAGTTGGAAAATTCCTGAGCTAGTTTGTTTTTAATCTGAAAATGCCTGTTGTCCTTTACATTATGTCTAAATTTCATGAGGATTTGACCAAAAATGTTCCAAAATGAAATGTAAATTTCTGGTTCCAATGACTTACATTAAACGTAAAGTTTATTTTCTCCTTCTCATGTACACTGTAAAAAGTAATACATTTATCTAACTTAAAAAAGTGAGGTAAGTGGTTGCATTGGACCTTTTCAGTTGAGTCAACTGCACAGCTTTTTAAAGTAGAATAAACTCAGCAATATTACTTAAAATGAGCTCAGAAAAGTCAAGCTGAGTTAACTAACACTGCTGATATAACTTAGTTAGGTAAACATAATTTTCTTGGTAAAGGTAACAATTAAAATGAGTACAGGTTACTTGTAGCAGCCTATGTACAAGTTTGAGTAACTTAATTTTCTTAGCAAAAATGAAATTAATCACACATGTGTATGAACTCCATTAAATTCCAGGCTACAAAATCTGGTAAATAAATTATGCTGCATACATTTCTGTACATTTCTGTATATTTCTATACACACACACACACACACACACACACACATATATATATATATATATATATATATATATATATATATATATATATATGTGTGTGTGTGTGTGTGTGTGTGTGTGTGTGTGCATTTTTAACATACACTATTCCAAATTAAGGAGAACAAGATTTAACATTATGACATTTGCTTAATGTTTAGAAACCAGTTTCAGTTTCACTTCTAACAGTGACTAGAGAACAGGCCATAAATGTGACCATAAATGTTAAGGAAATTCATCAGTAAGACCAAATCAAAACTGTCAATTACTCAAGTGTATATGGATTTTGAAGCAAGAACAATCAATTTGGCACAAAATATCCAAATTGGTAAAACTGCAATTTTCTGCTAAAGGTAAATACCAGACATGATATTACATTGACTCACACTGAAATTGCAGTATGTGTCAAAATAACTGCATCAAATATGGCTTTTTTACTATATTTTTAGCCCTATTCGAACAACCTTTATTTTTAAAGAACTCCTGAATTGCCCACACAGTATTGTTGTCTATTTACCTCATGAGGTAATGACTGGTACAGAACACAGTCCAAAGTCCATTTTCATGTAAAGCACATTAGAATGAACCCAAAAAGAAAACGCTAATTGTAATCTGGTTACATGAGTAACTTGCCAAAAGGCAACTCATGTAACACACCAAACTGAAACCAGTCAACTGTCAAGTCAGCTTTAAGGCTATCAAGGTGAGAGAGCTTGCATTTTTTTCCAATAATGGCAGAAAGGATTTAAGCAGTAATCTAAGACAATGTGGTGATGAGATTTGTGTGTTTAGATGATGGTTTAGAGCACGTGATCCATTCCGACAAAAAGTCTCTAGCAGGCAGCATGCTTTTGATAGGTTAGTCAGACCTCTTATCACTGGACGTCCTTCTATTATGATGCCAGTGGCATCAGGCTGATGTCACACATGAATTTTTATCAGGCAACATGCACCCCTGTTTCATCCCGACTCTATTGGTGGAGACAAAGAACAATCACACAAACATATCAACAGGTTAAAACACAGATCAGACACAAAGTCAAAATTTTACTATCACTTCTAAAGGAGACTGAAAAGAAAAGTTCAGAAAAGCAGCTTTAAACCAAACACGCACATGGTGGTCACTGATGAGTTCTTCTAGTCTCTACCCCATGTATTCGATCAGACATCTCAGGACCACTTCTCTCCTTTTCTCCACAGAGGCAGATGGATCCTATCATGAAATAAAACCTGATCAAAATTCACAGCTTGATTACACCAGAACAAACCCCACAGCCTCTGTATTTAAACTATGCAGGTGAACCAGTGTGTTGTGAAAGGAGTTGCCTGCCCCATAAGAAATGGGAACATGTGTTGGAACAAGTAGCATACTCCTTTATAACTAAGTGCATAGCTCGTCTGTGTAATGTTAGCGAGTGACAGTGAGAGAGAGACAGCAAGAGAAAGAGCAAGCAAGACCAAGTGTGTGCCAGTGAGTAAGAAGTTAGCAGTAATACTACAGCTGTAAATGGAGCAGTGGCGTGTGGATACAGTTTATTCTACCTGTCAGTGAAAAAATGTTACTCTTTAAGGCCCTCCAGCTGATTTAAGTAAAGGGAATTAACCCTGAAGGGGGGAGTCATGGGCTGGAGGTTAGGGAACTGGCCCTTTGACCGGAAGGTCACCTGTTCAATCCCCAGTGCCAACAGTTCATGACTGAGGTGTCCTTGAGCAAGACACCTAACCCCCAATTGCTCCCCGGGCACCGTGGATAGGGCTGCCCACTGCGTGTGTGTGTGTTCACTACTGTGTGTGTGTGTGTGTGTGTGTGTGTGTGTGTGTATGTGATGTTTCACTTCATGGATGTGTTAAATGTGGAGGTGAAATTTTCCCATGTGTGGGACTAATAAGGGTCACTTAATCTTAGTCTGAAGTTAGAAGCAGCTTTGGCCCAGGGTCACTTGAGGTGGAATGACCTTTAAGATGGACCAGCTGTTTTTAGTGACAAGCTGCTCCCCTATGGGTTTATTTGAACCTACAGTTCAAATATGTTTCTTTGGAATACATCTAAATGGATTATTTGCTAATATTAAGTTTCGTGTGGTTTACTACAGCCTCACATCATTTTACACATAATGACAACAACAACAACAACAAATAATAATAGTAATAATAATAATTAATAACAAGCTCCGGTATTGGTATCAGCAGATATCCAAATCTGGGTATCCAAATCCAAATTCAGATTCGAACTGAAAAAAAGTGGATTAGTGCAGCTATATTTTTCAAGATATGCTGCGTTGGAGATGAGCGTTGAACAGATGGACAGACAGATAGACATCGCCATCCTTTCCAGTAGAAACACATTATAACACTGAGGACCAAGTACATGAAAGACAAAAAATAGCTTTTGGATGAAAAATGTTTGACCGAACCACACCACTTTTACCTGGATGAGTGCCAACATCTGGAACTTGATTCTTTGACCAAAGGCTCCTCCCTTTGTATTGAGTAGGGACAACATCTTTGGAGTGTGTTTGTCCAACCGTGACAGAAATCTTGGCTCAAGTGATATGCCATTGATTCTCAATAACTCTTCATTGACCTGTAAGCACAAGTAAGTCATTTTGGTTACTTATTAAAAGGGATAGGTTTTTATTCCACTTAAACAACATACGGGGTATAACGTTGGGGAGCGATGATGAGGCAGACGCATATGCTGAGATAAGCAAGATTTATTAAGGGCAAATCCATAGTCAGGGTCAAAACAGTCCAGGGCCATAGAGCCAACATGGATGGAATGGGGAACTGACATGACAAAAGAAACACAGGATAAACAAACAACGGAGGTTGGAACACCAAACACTTTAAACAATACCAACAGCATAAACAAAGACCAGCAACCTTGCATGGGGAAACATAGGGCTTAAATACAACAGGGATGACGAGGGACAACAAGACACAGGTGGCAAACACAGGTGGTTACAATCAAGGGGGCAGGACAGGGAAGAATCAAATCAAAAAGCACATGGACAAGTAAACAAAAGCACACAGACAACTGGGAGGGGCCAATCATGACACGGGGGATTAAGGCTTTCACTGCAGAGAAGATTTTAAAGCTATACTATGCAGGATTTGTCAGCTGGTGTAAGTAAACACCACATTCAATGTTGGCTGTCCCCTGCTCTCTCTGCTCCTCTTGTCCTCTCCCCTAATTTCCTTCTGTTCTTTCCCTACTCATCTCCCCTCATGTCCTTCCTGAGTGTTAAGGTCTAGATTTACTAGCTCAGATTGATTTTATTCTTAAAAAACTACAGGATTTGTTAAGATAAGACCCTTTTTTGACAGTATGATTCATTTGCTATTTATTATAAACCTGATCAGGGTTTCTGTAGTTGGTTCCTCTGATGTGTGTGAATGGGAGGCAAATATAATGCACTTCTAGCAATGTAAAATGCTAACACCTATACAAGATACAGCATAAAACAGCAGAATCTGGTGATGAAGGTTCGTGAAGTAAAATTTGAAAAACGTATATCGGCTAAATGCATTATGCACTATATTCTTTAGCCAAACCTATAGATGACCATGGACATTATTTTAGCTCTTTAGCTTTGCTGATTTCTGCTTACCTGTTACTGTTCAAAGAGAGCAGGCCATCTCTCTAGGAGATCTGCAATACTTGGGGCTTGACCCACAAGTTCATGTCTTCTTAAACTGAAGGTTCTTCATCTCATTTACAACTCTGCCATTATTCTTCTTCCTTGTCTCAGAGATCAATTCCAGCCTGACACTCTCAAGAGAATTTTCAGTTTCCCCAATAGGATGAGAGGTGAGGTAGTTCACCTTGCCTTTCTGTGCTTTTTTTACATTCTTCGCTGGTTTCTTGTCTTCAGAAGGTTTATGCTTTACAGAATTAATCAATACTTCTGGAATCCCATGCATTCGAAGTTTGCTTCTGTAATTTCCTACTTTATACTTCAGGGTCTGATGCCATCCTTAGAGACCATTGAAAGAGCCCCGTTCCTTCAAACATGGGTGCTGTTTTATGACAGCCTCTGCAACTGCACACCATGCATCATTTGGGTAGGGAGTGTAAGAAAAGATGATTGCAGCTAAACACTCCAGAATGTTGGACTTAACACCAGAGTAAAACCTCTCTTTGCACAAAAGGGAACCATCTCAGAGGTAATTTTCATGTCCTTTTTGAAGCACTACGTCAGTGTTGTATGAAAACCTTTGAATAGGAAACTAGGTAGACCATGGCTTATGCATTCCAGGGTTACAGGGACTGAGTTCTACAGTGTTATCACATTCTGCAGAGATGGTGTCACTTGATGGTAGAGACCCAGAGTCATTTTCTGACACTGATGTGCAGAAAGAGCAATCTGCTGTTGAGAGCTCAGGAAAGTCTAAATTTGTTAATTTTACAGCAGATGGTGCATACACTATCTTCAGTGTGTCCGTATCTTTCAGGTCATCAGTTGAGCTTGATGTAATGAAGTTATCAATATCTGGGTCTTTGTGCTGAAGGCTTATGTCCACTGAGATCCCAAATGCTTGCTTTACTGCTGCTTCCAACTCTTGCATGTGGTATTCCAGGAAGACAAAGTTTCTTTATTCCTTGATGCTAGATAACTCTAAACTTCACAGCTGCATCCATACTAACTTTAAAAAGATGAGAAAACGATGAAATTTATTTATTTTTGCACTGAGTTATGCATTGTTTAGTGTTATCTTTCTTTTATGGCTATGAAATTGTATTCAGTTTTAAAGGAGAAAATTAAAGAGAATTGAAAGAAGACCAAACATTTACCTACAATTCCAGACAGATATGGCACTTCAGCACCACTATACATCTTTCTGCAACTTTGTAGTCTGACAGTGGACATCCAGTACTGTGCGAAAGTCTTAGGCACCCAAGACACATTTACAAAATCAAATTTTGTAGTATGTGTTTATTTGCTGAGAAAAGTGTTAAAATTTGAATAAACAAAATTTATAGAATATTAATTAATAATGATTATATATATATATATATATATATATATATATATATATATATATATATATATATATATATATACACACACACACACAGTACAGTGTGAAAGTTTTAGGCATCAAGTTTTGTCCCATAGGACAAAATCATGCCTTTTGAGTATGTTGTTCCATACAGTATCATAGTGCTGAAAAGATGTCCACTGGTCTGACCTGGAGAGACTCGTCTTATTGCTTCTTGTACATTTGAATACAAAACCACAACACTAGGGATACTCCAGCGGCATTGAAAGTGGGAACTGTTATAGTTGCATGCAAGTAGTGTGCAATCATCAACTGATGCTTTGTTGCAAGGGAAAATGTTACATTCCTGAAATGTCCTGTATACAATTTGTTTGAAGTAACGATGTTATGCCTCGAATCTCATCGTCCAAAAACCAATGAGAGGTCCAAACACTTTAATGAGGACTGGATAGTGCTCCAGGAAGTGGTGTTTGGGGATCAACTTCACCTGAGGAAATGCTTCCAGTAGCCTGAGTCAGTGCTCAGGAATCTTTGTGTTAATATATGACATACTTGCTCCAGTATGGGTTGGCACTATCACAAATTCAACTATGTCCTTAAGACATATGATTACATTCCATCCTGGATCATTCAATGGTATCTTGTATCCTATCATTAGTGGGAGCAGCCTCCAATAGTTATTCATGTGGAGAATGTGACGGGAATGGCCTGTGGATAGTCTGTCTTATCTCCCCACTTGTAGAGAAATTATCTAATTGTGTTGTTAAGCTCTTAAACTAAAGCACAGAGCCAGTTCAATGGGAATAATCCCCTCAAAAAGGTCATGCAAAATATCAGGTGGATAGCCTTCAACCATTTGAAAATGGCTCAGTTTCTCTGTCAGTGAACAAGGCCTTTTCACACCAAAGCAATGAGTTAGTGCAGGGTTTTCCTGTAGAGTCTGAACATGAACAGAATAATCCTCCTTTGTTCGCATGCAGAAAGCACCTAATCTCACTTCCTTTTCTTTCTCCCCAAGACAGAGCCTACATAGGTATGGTCCTTAGAAATGTTCAACAAGGCCAGCAATTGAATGTGCACCAAAATTGTCAGCAACTACACAAATAACAGTCCTTTTGACAGTTTTCCCAAGGTCAAGAATCAAAATACCATCTTGTACCAGTTTAGCTATGTCATCTAAGAGTGGCTTGAGAACCTCTGTGTAGCCAAATCTTTTAATACCATTAGCTTTGCACAAATATAGAAATTCTACGATCTTCAGAATAAAAATCACTCTCTCTATAAATGGCACCATCACGCAATGATCTGTACTGTGTGGGAATACTTGTGCAGCCATCATCTGTGAGGAACTTTTCCCTGATATCATTGTTGCTCAAAATTTGTTTCGAGGATTCAAGTATTGGAACATAATGAAAACTCTTTTCATTCGAATCAAGAACATATTCAACTAGATCCACAATGTTAAACCTTTGTATGAAATACTGTCTTTTCTTGAAAGCTGATGACAGAGGACCAGTCTTATCAAAAGCCATGCTTACAGGGCTGGAGTTGTTTAATTCTTCAACTAAAGATGTGACAATGGTGTCAACAATGGCAAGATTCTTCTTCTTTAAGTGTGATTCAACAGTGTCTATGATAATTGGCATGGATGCTGATGACACAGACTGTAGCTCATCTACTAATTCATCAATACACCTTTTAGAAACATGATGTGCACTTTCCAGTTTAAACAGGAAGGAAGCAATATGTTCTACAATGAAGTGTCTGTCATCCTTTTCCAAAGAGTGAACATCTGAGCTGGTTCTTACCACACTATCATCACCAATATTTTCATCTTGAGCAGCTTTGGAGTTATCAGGTTCAACAGCTGATTCATCATTTTGGTTTTCCAGAAGAACAGCTTTCTGTTTTTGTGTGCTTTAAATGTTCCATAAATATTAGTTTGAAAATTGCATCCTTTAAGCATAACTCAACATTACTTTTAAGGATGATGGCCAACATGTTCAAAATATTCTCTCTCTGTTGGAAACCCTGGTGTCCTATTCACCAGGCATGTAAATGACAGCATAGCCTCAGGTCTTTGTGACTGACTTTCCACATGGCATTGAAACAAACGTGTATGCAGACTATTCCAAGTTGTGAAGGAACATGGGAATTCCAAGAATATACAGAGTAATGAATGGTTATGGCCAAAGGTTGCATGATGCAGTCTATAATGTTTCAAAATGTCACTTCTGGTAGGTAAACTGGCCAACTCATTTTTACCTATGCCAACAAAATCTAAGAGTGAAAAAGAGTGACAGTGAAATTAATAGATATTTCAGTTTTTGCAGTTGAAGACGGGAAGGCACACCACTTTGCTTAAGAATGTTAAGGATGAGCCTGATAAAACTCACCAGGTTGACACTAAGACTAATATCCCAGAATGAATTGAACTCCTCTAAATGCCTGCCCTGAATCTAATGTTTTGATGTCATATGTTCACAAAAAATGGAGAGAAAAGCTCTTATAATTTGGATTATGATGGAGTTGACCTGAACTCCTAAGGCATTTTGAAATTCTGTTTGAAAACTGATCAAACTTAATCATTTTTTACCAGATCATAACAAGGTGGAAGCCCTTATGTAAAACTGTACAGTCTGACCTTTGTTTGAATTTTACCACTTAAAATGTATTTTTTCAGTACTCATTTTTTTCTTATTCAGTTGTGGCTTAAACGTTACAGGTACCAATGTCCACTTCAATACTAAGAGCTTAATCAATCTCAGGTTCCTCTTACCTGTATCTGTAGTTTGATGAGTCCAGACTGAAGGTAAAAAGTGCTTGGGTATCTAAATACAAGAAACAAGCATGTAGAGTAAGATTAAAGAGCTTCTGTAGGCATCAGTAGTTGCTTATCTAATAACTTTAAATCGTTTCAGGGTTTTTTCAACAAGAAATCTGTCATTAATGCAGTATAGAGCATTAAAAAAGGATGGTTCAATTCTCTAAAATCGTGTAGGCTACAATTAAGCATACACCTCTGTGGTTAAGGCTATGCATTCTGCTTTAGTAATGTGACAGGTGCCATTAATTACACATATTTATATGACAGTCAAAAGGTACATGTAGTATCCCACCCATCAATGTCTCATTTGGAGCATTCAATAATGACTCCATTTATGATGCAAAAAACAGTATGGTATTAGGCTTATGTCAGAAATGCTTCATTATAATGTAGGTGTGCAATGATTATTTGATTTAATCGACTAAAATCAACGACCAAATTAGTTGCCAATTAATTTAGTAGTAGTCAATTAGTTGTTGACGTCATTATGCATCCTTCTCACTCTCATTAGGAATGTTTTGACATTACTGCTCACTGGAAAGTTAACAACAGCACAATGGCAGCCTCAAGAACAAAATCCTTAAAAGTGCGGAGCTAAACTCAGAAAAAAGCAGTTAGTTGTGCTATTTGTAAAGCTGACCTTATCTGGCATGGGGGCCCATCCTCCGTGTTGGAGCATCTGAGGAGGAAACTCACTAAGTGAAAATTTGTCTCAGTAAGATACACTCTGTCCCTAAATAGTGTGCAGAAATAGCACATATACAATTAGAAGTGTACTCATTAGTGTAGTGTGTGAAGTACAGAAGCGTGTGGTTTGGGACGCGGCGATAGTTATGCTAGCGAGCTAGTTAGCTAACGTTAGTGCTAAAAGCCGTCCTGCTTCATGTTATGAACGGAGCTGTAACATTTTCTATTTCAAAATGCAGATTCTCTGGAGTCTTTAATGGAGTTGGAAGAGAGAAGCAAGTAACCTTACTATTATTCACAGCGACCCTGTTCACTTTCCAGATAACGTTTACACTTCTAAACAATTATTGTCAAATTATGGTCAAGAAGATGGTTGGAAGATATTTCACATGATATGCTGCAACACCCAAAAGTAACAGTAGTTCATAACAATGCCAGGAAATAAGTTCCTGTAAAGAGGGTAAAGCCATCCATGGATTTTACAAGGATTGGAACAATAGTGAAAAGCACTCTTCCAAGGAAAAATGTGTTTAGCGAACAGCATCTCTGACTCCAAAGAATTTTCAAAATATTCGGCTAAAATTGCTCAACTTATCGTGTTTTCCAGGATCCATAAAATCTACAGCACAAGCAGGCTGCAGCCTACAGCTAAGAAAGATGCCTAGTCTGCCCGGGAAAAGTTAACCGTCAGCCCCAGTGCTGACAGACACATTGCAGTGCAAGGGAAATGGATGTCAACTCATTTTTATCAGCCACACATATTTTAATAAACTATTAACTCAATTTTACAATGTCTCATGTACACAACAACTGCACTGACATATCTACATATCAATTGTGATGGATTTATTTAAAATATGCTTTTGTATATACACTGACACATTTTGAGTAAAGAGAAGGAATATTGTTATTCCTGAGATAAAACAAATGAAATAAAGTAGATCACAATGATTTAAAGTATATTAAACCTACATGATGGCTGTACTGCTTTTTACAGTGTAAGGTTACCATTTTTTATAAAGTTTTGCTCTGACAGTAGCGATTTACAAAACATTCTCAGTCAGTCTGACGAACCATTTCACCACACAAAACCATTAAACCATGCAAATGGCTCTTTAAGTATTTATGGTTCTAATATAAAGAACCACTGTCTTTACTAAAGAATCACTGAAGAGCCATCTTTTTAAGAGTGTACAGCATGTAAATCTCTGGAGCTCTGTAACATTCTCACTGGTCAGGTTCGTTGTGTTCCATCACACTGTGAGGCAGAATGCTTCAGTATTTATATGGGAACGACCTTACTTAGTAGCACTGTTTTATAGGAGAGCGGACACACCCTCACTCCTTCTTTTCTCTCTCTTCTTTTCTCTCTTCTCTCCTCATCTCTTTTTCATTTTCTCTCTCTCTCTCTCTCTCTCTCTCTCTCTCTCTCTCTGTCTGTCTCTCTGTTGAGGTCTGTAGGTGGAGAGTATTGATCTGTTCTTGTAGTTGTGTTGGTTCCTCTGTGGTTCTCCGTGTATCTCCATCCTTTCTGTAAGTTAAGTTTGGTAGTGAAGGAGCTCTGAGAGGCTTCACCGTGAGCTCAATGTCACCACAGCCCATCCAGCACAGCCCCTGGGGTGGGGGGTATAAATCGGTGCCACACTCACAATGCACTACATTCACTTAAAGCACACTGAGATATATTGATAATCATGATAATATTGATAACATATCTCTCTTTCTGTCTGTCCCACCTCTCTGTTACTCTTCTACCTCTCTTTCTATCTCTCTCTCTCTTTCTGTCTGTCTCGCCTCCCTGTTACTCTTCTACCTCTCTTTCTCTCTATCTCTTTCTTTCTGTCTGTCTCGCCTCCCTGTTACTCTTCTACCTCTCTTTCTCTCTATCTCTTTCTTTCTGTCTGTCTCGCCTCCCTGTTACTCTTCTACCTCTCTTTCTCTCTCTCTCTCTCTCTCTCTCTCTCTCTTTCTGTCTGTCTCACCTCCCTGTTACTCTTCTACCTCTCTTTCTCTCTCTCTCTGTCTCTCTCTCTCTCTCTCTCTCTTTCTGTCTGTCTCACCTCCCTGTTACTCTTCTACCTCTCTTTCTCTCTCTCTCTCTCTCTCTCTCTCTCTCTCTCGCTCTCCCTCTCTCTTTCTCTCTCTCTATCTCTGTCTGTCTGTCTCGCCTCCCTGTTACTCTTCTACCTCTTTCTCTCTCTCTCTCTCTCTCTTTCTGTCTGTCTCACCTCCCTGTTACTCTTCTACCTCTCTTTCTCTCTCTCTCTCTTTCTCTCTCTCTCTCTCTCTCTCTCCCTCTCTCTTTCTCTCTCTCTATCTCTCTCTGTCTCGCCTCCCTGTTACTCTTCTACCTCTTTCTCTCTCTCTCTCTCTTTCTGTCTGTCTCACCTCCCTGTTACTCTTCTACCTCTCTTTCTATCTCTCTCTCTCCCTCCCTTTTCATCTTCTCTCATGCTTCCATTTCCTCTCCGCCCCCTATTTACTTTTTCTCTTAATTGAACTTGATCTCCCTTTCCTTTCTGTTCATCTATCCTCTTAATCTGTTCATTCTCTTTCTGTCTGTTTTTCTTGCCCCGTCTCTTTCTGTTTCTTTTCTTTCTTCTCTTTGTCTTATTTTTATCTATATCTCTTCATTCTCTTTCCTCTCTGCTCCTCTCTGTCTATTTCCTCTGTCCAACTTTATCTTTTCTCATTCCCTCTATTCTTCTCTTTCTCTCCCTTATGTCAGTACAGAACTGCTTTATTGACATGAATATTATCAATAAGCATGATTAAACTTGATTTTATTTTTATGCACAAGAAAACTTGCCAGAAAGTATAAAATCCAACATTCTCGTTCTTTTTTGTGTGAAAAAGGTCATTTTTGTGCTTATTCAAATTAAACACCCTCGTTATCAAGACGTAGGAGGCAAAACGCTGGTATTGATTCACAGGTAAAGTTGACGAATGGAGGCTGCGGTGCGTGGTATCGTTTTTTCCGGCACAGAAAGAGAGAGGACATTCGTCAAGCTCCAGAGAAGCTGCAAGAGGAAGGAGGACATGGGCGTATGGGCAGCACTTTCAGCTAATTAGCACACACACACACACACACACACACACACACACACACACACACACACACACACACACATATGGACTTTCTTCTGACATACCGTTATCGTATGCCATTTCTAATCCGGATGGAGAAGAAGTTATCTTTGAAATTAATTACACCAATAACAAGGCCTGCCTGCAGCACCAATAAACAGGATAATTAGGAAAAGCAATCAAGCTCTTATTAGATTTCCAGGGACAATCAGACAAGTCTGCTCGAGAGCTTGAAAGCACAAAGGAGGACCAGAAGAAGGAAAAAGAAAACAAGACAGAAAGACAAAGGAGAAAAGAAGAAATTCAGTGAAATTGCCGAAGCCATGTGTGGATTTGAAACAATTTCAGTAGCCGAGAATATCCACTCACTGCAGTTATATATCAACATACAGTTAACATGCACGCAGATTTGATCAAGAATGTGATTTGTAGTTTAAACACTGCTTTGTGAAAGACTCCGCAGGCAGTGTGAGTGGAAATCTATTGCAGAAAGGATTGAGCTGAATTAATTTCAGGGGAGTGCCTCAGGCCAGCAAGTGTAGTCCAGCAACTGGCACTGGATTAGCATTCCTTATTCGGCACCATGGAGACAGAATTAGCAAAATGGGTTCAGCACCATGGACAGAGGAGTGTCCAGCACTAACCACTAAGACTTAACACAAAGCCAGGTTCAGGACCACGGACAGCATTTTCAAGGGCTTTACAAAGCTTCTGCTTCGGCACAGATCACAAAGACTGTTTTCTAAATGCTGAGTTGTCTTTTTTTGCACAAATCGATTCTGCATTGATGGTTTACATTCATGTGTACGTAACATATATCTGGCTTGAGCGGAGTTAACCCCTTAAAATCCCAGGTTCATTACATACGAAGGCTTATTATTCAGTAACTACAATGACTTCAGTGCAAATGGGCTGATTCTTAGGTTATAGAAGTGTGTAATAAATCTTTAGGCTTACTGGCCATTTAAGAAGTTACTGTATTTTTATCATAAAAGAACCTAGAGTTATAGCGTTGTATGTAACATAGACTCATTGGTCAAAGAATGTTGGAGATGGAGCTGCCGGGTAGAAGGAGAAGAGGTAGACCTCAGAGAAGGTTTATGGATGTAGTGAAGGTGGACATGGCAAGGGCAAGATGGAGGCAGATGATCCGCTGTGGCGACCCCTAAAGGGAGCAGCCGAAAGAAGAAGAATGTAACATAGACTCAAACTTGAGACTTAAAGGGGAACTATTATGCTGTTCCAGCTTTTTCCCCTTACTTTGGTGTGTTGTGTAGCTTTTTGTGCATGTAAGTGGTTTGCAAAGTCACAAAGCTCACTGGGCACACTGTGTTCATTGGGAGGTGGGGCTTAAAGAAACAGGAGCTCTAACAGAGCATTTCAGATAGAGGGTGAATAGAGATGTACAGTACGAGAAGCAATATGTTTTTTGGCACACTGAAGCATGTAAAACTGTTCTAGTAGACCCCCCCCCAAAAAAATAAAAAATAAAATTTTTATTTTAGTTATGGATGTTGAAATAAAAAGCATAATAGGCCTTGAGAGAGAAAAAATAATCTAAATACAGCAGGTTTGGTTCATCTACAGTACTGTGTGAAAGTTTTAGTCATCTAAGAAATTTTGAAACAATTTACCTCAGCAGTGAGTTTATCACAATATACGTTAGAAAAAAAGTCATATTCATAGTTCAAATAAACATAAAAACTGAATTTCTTGGGTCCATATTTTTCCTTGACATCTTCACAGCCACCACAGAGACTTGTTAATATCATCAATTACATCATGAGCACAATTTAATGAAGCACTGATTGGTCAAACCAGGAATTGCTTTGTATATATATATATATATATATATATATATATATATATATATATATATATATATATATATATATATATACATACATATACATATATATATATCATATTCAAATATTAACACTTTTCTCAGCAACACATACTACACAACTGCACAAATAAATAGATTTTGAAAATGTGTCTAAGACTTTCGCAAAGTACTGTATCTTACAGTAAAGAAACAAAACTTTTCATTTCCAACTCTAAGTTAGTGACTTGGGTCATCTTTGCTATATTCATTACTGCACTGCTGTTCTCTTGCAGCTTACAGCAGCATTAGGTTTGATACACCTTCACATAACAAGCCTTTCTTTATAGAAAACCTGAAAATCTGAAGAGCACAATGAACACTGTCATACAGTAAATGTGGTGTTGAAAGAAAAGATGCAAGACAACAAAGAGGTAGGCTGACAAGTAGACTAACAAGTGTGGCAGCCTGTGCAGTTGAAGTTGTCAGCTAATCTAGCTGAGTTTTAGTAAGTTACGGATCTCGTTCCTATAAAAATTACTAGAAAAGAAAATGGAATAGGCAGCCAGCTAGTTTATGTCCAGTATGGACACTTAGTGAGTTCATATAGCATATTACTAACTATCGTTTGTGCTGAAGTTAATGTCATAGGAGGTTTGAACTCTGCATTTACTTAGTCAGCAGAGTGTTGGTGATTTTTATGTAATATGTGCCTCAACACTCAATGCTCTCTTTGTGGCTGAGTTGCTGTGGCTCCAAAATACTTCCACTTTTTTAATAATAGCCCTCACAGTTGATCATGGAATATCTAGGAGGGAAGAAATTTAGCAAACTGACTTGTTGCATCGGTGGCATCCTATTACAATCCCACACTCAAATTCAGTGAGCTCTTTAGTAAGAACCAATGTTTGTAAAGTCAGGCTGCCTGGCTTGGTGTTTGATTTTATCTCCCGTGGCAATGAGATACAACGAATTCAAGGCAATGCAACACCTGAATTCAATGATCATGAGCTGTGTTCAAATGCTTTTGTCCATATACCAAAATGTCAGATATGCCATGTTAGCTCGGGATGCAATAAGGTAAATACACCCAAACTGGCAGGGGGGTGTGTCTGTCGTCATGATCTGTAGAGCCACTGTAGGCATTTTCCATAACCATCATCTCCAGTGATCGAAGGTTTACTCCTTGCTGGGCGCTTGCTCTCTCAGATACTGACAGTTTTTGAGGGTGAAAAAATGAAAACTGTTCCTCTGAAAGCGGCTGCAGCACTAACTTTAGCACAGACCCATTTCTCGTCTGGTCATTATCAGCTGAGAAGCTACTGAAACTGAGATAAGACTGTTCTTGCTTTGAGCTTGAACACTTGACTATGCCATATGTGTGTCCCAACTCAGACTTGCATCTCAGAAAGGCAAGACTTTTGTTACAGGAGACTTTAAAGCTTTGTTCACTGGTGTCACATGAACATTTTCAACTAGTCTCTGAGCACCTCCAGTCAGCCTGAAACTGTTGTATTTGATTTCTGTTAACTTTTAATATGATGTTGGTATGTTTTAGTTATTGTGTCACATTTTCTAGTCTTTTATTCATTTGTTTAATTATGTTTTCATGTACCTCATCTCTATTTAATATGTTATTTATTAAGTTAGTATATTGTTGCAATTTTAATGATTTATTCTGATGACTTTTTACTATTAAATTTACTATCATAATAAATATTATTATTTTTATGTTTTCACAATCCAATTTTTTCAATCCCTGATTTCTGTATTGGCTCAGCTAAATAAGATCACTGAGTTTAAATAAAGGCTGATTGATACTCAGATTTGCATCTCAAAGTCTTGAGACTCAACTCAGACTCTCACCTCAGAGACTTGAGACTCTGATGCTAATGTCTGCATAGTGTAATAAAAAATCTGCATGTTGTAGGCTGATTTCAGCATCATTCATGTGTGTTTTAACCTCTTTCATTTTATTAAACTAATCCACAGGTTTGGCTGTTGTCATGGCAAAATGAAGATGGTGTCTTTAGGCAAGGATCCTTGTGCCTGTTTTCTGTGTTTATAGCCTTGTCAGCCACATGAGCTAATGATTAATGCTAATACTTGCATAGTATTATAATACCTTCATGTTGTGGACTAATTTCAGCACCATGGACTGTTCATTAGTGTTTGAAGAACTGGCCAGATGGATGGGGCTTGCTGACCAACTGGGCCACCTCTAAAGGCATGACTCTCCAACGAAAATTGTAGCATTGTCAATCACATCTCTGAGCTGATTCTACTAATGAATAAAGTTAATGCTTAATGCTCGATGGACAGTTTGGTAGTGTCTGTAGAAATGGCCAGGTAGGAGGTTTTGCTGGCCAACCTGCCTGCCTCTAGAGTTATGATAGACACTATTCATAGACTTCTATGTAAAACTACCTTATTTTTTGGTTGAAATCAAACAATGTTTTAGCCTCTGTTTCTTTTATTTTATGAAACAACAAGATGGTGCCATCAGCCAATCAGCATGTCTGAGTGAATCCCATTGAAATGCTTAATGCTAATGACTGCGTAATAATACCTGCGTGTTGCAGACGATGTCAGCACCGTGGACAGCGACAATGGACTCTGTTGATCAAATTAATCTGATTATTTTAAAACAGATAGCTGTGCGTCTGCCGTGCTGATAAAATGAATAGGTTAAAGAGCGCTTTACTCAGCAGTTACCGCTAAAACAGCTGGATAGCCCAAAATGCCCATAATGAATACTAATAAAAGCAAAGCGCTTAGCAATGCGATGCTGAATTCATTAAAACCCACTTGTTTTAACAGAGTAACATAATTCCGCTAACTCATTCACTCGGCGGTCCACGGCGGGTTCTGTTCGCCTGTCGCGGAGTCTGTAAAACGAGGAGGCTTCAATTTCACAGCCAGGCTGCCCATAGGGAGGAAATCATAACAAAGAAATAAACCAATTTGTGTCAAACTGTTCTCAATTACAGCCAGCGCACTAGCGAGCGTGGATATAGCTTTATGTGCTCATTGCCAATTACTACAGCCCGCTGTACGAGGATGCCGAGTGATGGGGAACAGCTGGTGGTGAGAAGAGAAGTACACACACACATGCACACATTTGACACACACACCACAATGGAGTCGAATATGAATGCACGGCATATTGATAACAGCATGATGCTAGGCGGGCTCACGCCAAGCTAGTATTGGTATTATCAAACCCGTGGTGGTACATAATGAGGATTAATATTGCACCAGACTCAGAGAGGGGGGATAGTGGTGAAAAAGAGAAAGATTGGAAAGGGTTATACAGACTAACTGTGCTAATATATGCTGCTCTGCTATTATTTGACACTTTTAACAAGTTTCAAATTATATTTTTCACTTTTTATGGTTCGGAATTAGTGGATTTTAAGGCCAACAGGTGCCTCTAGTCTCAACGAATTCATTCTGATTTGTGAAGTCTGATGCATTTCTCCTCCCAACCCAAACCAAGGTATATTCATCTTTAAAAACAGAAGGATATTTTCCATTTTTATTTTCCATTTAAACCAAAATAAAGCCTCTCTATAGATAATGACACATAGACAATTTTGGAGTATGTTGACTTGAGGCAACATTGTGCACCAATGGGAAGAAATGATATAGAGCCATGTTCCCTGAAGTGGTGAGACCTGGCTTGTGACTGGCTAAATCCATTCCACTGTGGCTCAATGTTTCCTCTAGGCAACAAACATATTTCTGCAAATTCTCTTGACACAAAAAAAAATGCTACTGAATGTTGAAAAAGAGGTTTAAATGTGCACAATTAGGGATGGTATAATCTCATACATGCATTTTATTGTCTTACTCAAACTCTTCCCTTTATTGTTAACTCCATTGTTGTCTTTAAATATGCATAACGTTATTGAAATTTGAGGAAAATTAGTTTGTTGCCATTGTGCAATAGAGGGTTACTGATGAATGTTGTGTGATGCTCTTCATTTTTTAAATCTGTTGGGATTTTAAAAGTTCATCAAAGACAATAGTTACTGATGTTGCCCAAGTAAAATATGTTGTTTAAGAATTAAAGATGTTAGATTTAACTCTGAACATGAGAGAGACAAAACACAATCCTTTCCAGGTTATATTGAGTCATCAGTAACCAGATTTTTTAATACTGGTACAAACCCATGCACATACATGACCCCCATATATCGAGTGTCCATCAAAGTCCAAACTTAATACCCAAAACCCCAAAATCCCACAAGTCCTTTGCAATGTATTGCAACAAACAGCAAGAAAAAAATAATCCAGGACAGATCTCACCAGTAGTGTAGGCCTGCTTTCAAATGACTCCCAAGACATCAGAGGAAATCTACTTTTTAGTTCCTCCATGCCCTGGTCTTGCTTCATTTGGTTAATCCTCAGCCAAGAGTATAAGTTACTGTGCAAAGTAAAAATAGCTTTAGGATGTGCTGCTTCTTTCCCCCCCTAACACACCACCACCTTCACTTCCATAAGGTCAAACTTTTTCTCTCCTTCCTCTTCCTGTTTCTGGTCACTTGTCCCGTCCCAGTGACTCCTCTCTCACTTTGCCAGCGGAGCTCTTCAAGGGCCTATTCAGGGTTTTCAGTTCAGTTTATTCCAAATTACTTTGGTTCCCTGAACAACATATGGCTAATATAGAATTCTGAAGAAAAAAAAACTTTGGTAACTTTCTAGGAATGAAAACACATTCATTACATGCTATAATGCATTCCTAAGCATGCATTTATTTTATTTAATGCATTTATAACCAAGGCTATAAATATTTATAGAAATGCCTTATGTGTTATAGCCATGCTTTATTATGCATTATAATGCATTATGAAATGTTAACATATTGCATTATAAGTACTATTCATAACAAATTATAAGAGCTCATAAGTCGTACTTGTCTGCTCTGAGTAAAGCAAAGTGTACTGTACTAAAGCCTCCTCCAGTGTTGAGTGAGGCTTCAAGTTGAAGTATTTACTAAAGCACTAAAACATACACAATAAAGCACATTACAGGCTTCAAATGTTAGATTTTAAACTAGCACTGCCATCAGTGTTTTACACAATGTGGAAAAATCAGTGCACACCACCGTAGCTTGGCACTAACTTCACACTACATATCAAATATTATACTGTTTTGAGCATCTAAATATTCAGGACTGAAGCCCCAAAGATGCAGCCCTAACCGCACCAGCAATAACAAATAAAATATTGGAAATCTCAGGGTGTAGATAAACTTTGTATTTGTCTTTACACTCTCTAAGCTGGGATTTGATAGTATAACATGCTATTAACACTACTTATAATGTATTATATTCATAGCTCATAATAAAAAAGGTTATAAAGTGGAATTCAGTGGAATTCATTTTATAAATATTTATAACCATGTTTATAGCCTTATCAATGATTTATAACATGTTATAAATGCGTTTATAGATGTTTAAAAACATAACATTAACAGAAAGTGTTACCAAAACTTTCACTTAATACTGTTAGGGTTAGGTTAACACATAAAGAAAGTTTAACCTTGCAACGATGTTCATGTTTTAAACCATTTTCTTATATGTGCAACAGAACTTTATTAATAACACTTCTCATGTGGCAGCATCACAAGAGCATGAGGGAAAAAAAAGAAAAAACACTGAGAGGAACCCAACAGAACCCATCCATCACTGGGCTGCACCAGTGCAGTTAGGAGACGAGTTTACAAGACAAATATTAATTAAAGGTATCAAAATCAAACAGAGCAAACACCCAAGAGATACAGCAGTGACTTATATTGGAAGTTAAGAAAAGGTTATTAGAAGAATGCTGACTGGCAGAATAAGGTCTTCTCTAATTGTTTGCCTTCTTTTTTTACCATTTGAAAGTGCCAGCTGCCCTTTAGACTGTGTGAACATTTCTTGATGAATGGACAAACAGAAATGGTCCAAAAATGTTTGAATAAAATGTCATTAGAATGACTTTTATAAGTTTGTGTAAAAGTCAGATACCATCTTTCCTCTATTTCATTTCCAGTTAACACAGACTTTAAGCATAACTTATGTTTGCAGAATTGTGCAGAAATCTCGACAGAGGTGTAATTAACGAGTTACGTTTACTCTTGTTACTGTAATTGAGTACAGATTTCCTTGTAATGGTACTTTTTAGAGTAGAATGAAATCATAGTACTTTTACTCTGGCAAGCAAATTTTTAATGAAACACTTCACTACTTTAATTTTCACAACATTACAGAGTAAAATTAAATTATGGGTGGATCAGTTCAGAAACCTATAGGAACAAAGAGCAGCTCAATTTACACGATTCACCAGTCAAAAAACAGCTCCAGCAGGAAAAACACTATAGAGAGGTCCAGTTTAGTGGAGAAGGACAGAGGAGAACTCACACACAGGAGGAACAGACCGCGTCCAAATGGTCATCTGTGTTCATTTAACATGAATTACAGAAAACAGTGTTATTTTCAGCAGCCAAACACGAAACCTGCTGAGATCCAATCTCACAGCTCGACTCCAGCCTGAGGGAGCATTAGAATAGCTGATCTGAGCTAAACAGGTACAGTGTTCAACATTCTCTTCTTTCTTTTATAATGAATCTATATATTATACTGGAAATCTGCTGTATATTTTTTTACCATGTCTGTCAGTTATTTTGGTTAACAGGTGTTTGTCACAGCCTACAGTTTAACCATTTATACAACTTTTGTTTTGGAGATAAATGGACATGAACGGCTGTGAGACAAGAAATCTAGTCTAATAGAGGCTCTTCATAGATTCTGAACAGTGATTTTGTTGTGCTGTTGTTGACTAGCTGATCTGATCCAGCCCCACCTCCCTGCCCTCTCTCTGTCTCTCTCTTTCTCTCTCTCTGTCTTTAACTGTGAGAGGCTGTGTAGCTGTGTTTAACTGTGAAATGCAATAATAATATCTGGTTCTGTATGAAGTGATCGCATGATTAGTGAAATATATGACAGAAAATATCAAAGCTGGGTACATCAGTAATGTTGCAGCTGATTTTAGTGGTGTAAATGTTCTGAACAGATATCAGTGAAAATACACAGTTTGAAGGCTGTGAATGTGTTCTCTGTAAAGGGTCACACCTATTAATGTAAGCTAGAGTCCAGGGAGCAGATGGTCAGCAAGACTCTCACTAAAATTACATTATTAATTAAGCAGTCTGCTCATAATGTTGACTCTTTTTTTTGTCTCTTAAATGAAATGAATTAAGCAGTAATATTCTTTAGAGAATATTCTAGGGATTCTGAAATACTTTATTAGAAACAGTTAAACTATGAAGTCATAATTATGTAACCATGAAACATGTGCAGTTTAATGTAAACCCTGTTCCTTAGACAGTTCATACAAAGGTGTGTAAAAGTGACTAGCAGAGTGACCTGTGATCAGTCTCAGCTCTCAGAACTTTAGCTTTAATGTTTTTCCATACAGATTATTTCCAAGGATGTAGCCGAGTCAGCTCAGAAATATATTCAGGTTCTGGCAGTGGAAATATGAAAAATATGAGTAACTCAGCAATTCAGTGCTTAAGTCGTTTTTCAACGAACTACTTACATGCTCTTACTTTACTCTTACTACTTATATACTCTTACAATTTTATTTACTAATACTTTTACTTGAGTAAATTAGCACTACAGTAACCGTACTTGTACTTGAGTACTGCAGAGGTGTGCATGCTGCTGAGAACCCACAACAAAGATTTCAAGTCAAGGGACAAAGCAAGCCTCATAGCAAGAGCCAAGCTTTCCTAGGCCTTCAAAGAGGTTAAGCGTGCCTACTCAAAGAAAATCCATAATCATTTTCAAAACACTGCTGACACAGGGCGCATGTGGAAGGGCATTCAAGCCATCACCAACTACAAGTCACCTCCACCTGCTTGTAACAGTTACACCTCCTTTCCAGACATGCTTAGTAACTTCTGTGCTTGGTTTGAGGCACAGAATGGCATGACGACGAGGAAAACCACACCTCCTCCAAGTGGACAGGTACTGTGTCTGTCCATGTGCGGAGAACTCTACACAGAGTCAACATCATATCGGGCCAACAACATATCGGGCAGAGTGCTCAGAGAATGTGCTGAACAGCTGGCTGATGTTCTCATGGATATATTCAACATCTATCTGAGCACTGCAGTCGTTCCAACGTACTTCAAGTCCACCATCATCATCCCTGTGCCGAAGAAGTCTCCAGTGCCTCAATGACTACCATCCCGTTGTACTCACTCCCATCATCATGAAGTGCTTCGAGAGGCTTGTCATGAGGCACATTAAAGACCAGCTTCCTCCTTCACTGGACCCACTGCAATTTGCATATCGCCCCAATTGCTCAACAGATGACGCCATCTCCACCACACTCCACCTGGCTCTCACCCACCTGGACAATAAAGACACCTACGTCAGAATGCTATTCATAGACTTCAGTTCAGCCTTCAACACCATCATCCCTCAGCAGCTGATTGGAAAGCTGAGCCTGTTGGGCCTGAATGCCTCCCTCTGTAAATGGGTACTGGATTTCCTGACTGAGAGACCTCAGTTAGCCAGGATAGATAATAACATCTCCAGCACCACTAAACTGAGCACCGGTGACAGGGCTGTGTGCTTAGTCCACTGCTGTTTACTCTGCTGACTCATGACTGTACTGCAAAATACAGCTCAAACCACATCATCAAGTTTGCTGATGACACGACTGTGGTGGGTCTGATCAGCAAGAATGATGAGTCAGCATACAGCGAGGAGTTGCAGCGGCTAACAGACTGGTGCAGAATCAACAACCTTTCTCTGAATGTAGACAAAACTAAGGAGATGGTTGTTGACTTCCGAAGAGTGCGAGGTGACAACCCCCCACTTAACATCACTGGATCTGTCGTGGAAATCATCAGGAGCACCAAGTACCTTGCTGTCCACATCAAAGAGAACCTCACATGGTCCCTCAAGACTAACTCCATAGCCAAGAGAGCCCAGCAGCACCTCTACTTCCTGGGGAGAGTGAAGAAGGCTCATCTCCCCCCTCCCATCCTCACCATGTTCTACAGGAGGACTGTGGAGTGTATCCTGAGCAGCTGCATCATCATTACTCCACCTCTGACTGCAAGACACTACAGCATATAGTGAGGACAGCTGAGAAGATCATTGGGGTCTCTCTCCTCTCCATCATGGACATCTACTCCACATGTTGTATCCGGAAAGCCACTAGCATTGTGGATGACCCCATCCATCCCTCACGTGGACTTTTTTCGTTGCTGCCATCTGGCAGAAGGTACTGGAGCATCTGTGCCACCATTGCCAGACTCTGCAACAGCTTTGTTTCTCAAGCGATCAGGTTTTTTAAACTCACAAGGACTTAACTAACCCCCCCCCACACGCACACACACTCTACACATACACCTCTTTTGATGCTCTACTTGCACTATCTGGAACATTGCTGCTAACACTGTGTTTACACTGTTTACTCAATTTTTAATACCTCAGTAATTGTATTTATGTATGTAATCTGACTGTGTGTCTCACAGATCACAGCATGTTAAATATCTCTGCACCTTATTCCACTACCTCATGTCCAGAAATGTGTGTTGTGTCAGTGCTGCACTGTCCTGTCTGTTTACTGTGTCGAATGTCTAATTTATCATATTTATTGTATTGGCTCTAGCTTATTTTTTGTTTGCACACTATGTCTGCATGTTTTCACTGCAGCTGCACCGTGTTGTTCCTGGAGGAATGTAATTTCACTTAACCCTGTGTACTTGTACATAGATGGAAGGAGAGTAAAAGCCTCTTGACCTCTTGACCTTTACGTATGGATTTCCAGTACTCTTTACACCTCTGAGCCTCAAGAACTAAACATTTGAGATGTTTCAGTGTTTATTATGTCCACTATCTTTATGACATTCCATTCTTTAGGAGACTCCCTTTCAGTTTCTCCAAACACATTTAGTGATGTTGAGGCCTGGACTCTTGGGTGGTCAGTCCATTGTTCAGCTTCTGTGTTTGATGTGTCTGTCTCCTTCTCTCAGTGAGGTTCTTCTTGACAGTTACACATCCTCTCAGCGCCATAGCGCTGAGTTGTCTTCTCACAGTGGAAGGATGGACAGAAACACCTGTGGATGTTTTCAGATCTGAAGCAGCTTGATTTTCTCCTCTTTCTTAAAGATGAAAGCTTTAAGTGCTGCTTATCTGAATCCCTACCAACCACCCGGAATCTTCTCTGTAGCTTATAATCAGTTATTAAACTTCAGTTCTGGAAATTTTTGTTTGTTCACCTTGGACGTTCTCATTCTTTATGTGTTTGGATTAAGCCTAATCTGAAACATGAATAACCTGCACTTAATGGCTGTTTTGACTGAATGATGAATAAATAAAGGGGGATCTCTGACTTAGTGTTAGCTGCTGTAGTGGGTGGAGTGACTTTGAGAGCATCAAATTGTTTGAGATGCAACAAAAGACAGTAAACAAGCAAATAACATTGAATTTTTTATATATTTAATGTAGGTAAGTTTTATATGGAGGGAATAGTGTTACTCCACTGCATGAAGCTTTTTGTTATCTTGTGTTTTATTCTTGTGCTTAAACTGTTACCTTGATGGATTAAAGTATGATGTTAAAGGTGGGCCAAAAGGCAAAACAGAAGAAACATTTTAGTCAATCGTTGTATCGATTCCATTAAAATAACCTCTTTTATTCAAGAACACTTAAATGGAGGTTCTTTACAAGAATACTTCAATGTTTTTCAACCTGATCTCTGTTACATCTGTTGTGTTTCATCAGCAATGAAAGACAATTATCTCAAGGTATTTACTCAAAATATGACAGATAGAGAGAGATGAAGAGAGAGACTGTGAAAAGAGAGAGAGAGGGGGGGGGCAAGGACAGAAAGGACAGAAAGAGAGAGGTAAGGAAAAAGAGAGTCTGAGATAAACAGAGGAAAGAACAAGATGAGAGCGACAGAAAGAGAAACAGAGAGAGAGGATAGGAGAGCAGAGAACAGAAAAAGAAAGAGTGGGGAGAGGAAGGAGAAGAAAAGAGAAAAAGGGAGAAAGGGGAGAGAGAGAGATGAAAGAGTTAGAATGAGATGAAGATACTGAGAGTGTGAGGAGAGTGAGAGAGGTACTAGAGAGAATAGAAAGGAGAGAGAGAGCAAGGATAGAGAATAGAGGGATAGACAGAGAGAGAGAGAGAGAGAGAGAGAGAGAGAGATAGGGCAAAGGAGTTGAGAGAGGCAGAAAAAGAGGGAGAGGTAGACAGAGAGGAGGAGATGAAAGGGGTGAGAGAAAGAGAGAGAGAGAGAGAGAGAGAATGAGAGAGAGAGAGAGAGAGAGAGAGAGAGAGAGAGAGAGAGAATGAGAGAGAGAGAGAGAGAGAGAGAGAATGACAAAACCAAGTCATTGAACAGACTTGGACCTGAATCAGATTCCATATAATGTAAGATTGAAGATGAAAGTAAGTAAGATTAACAAAACTGGCTTCTTAAAAAGGTGGCAAAACATATGACACATGAAAATAATCATAAATACTCTTTTCTATTTACAAAAACGGGTATGGACTGGAAGTACATCTGCACATTCCACAGTTTCCCGTCTCGTGTCACTGAACCACGAGTCAGAGATGATTCATATCACTTTCTGAATGTATTTGTTTTGACTACCAGCTTTAAGAGTTAATACTGTCTCCCATTGTTCTACAGGCAGCATATGGCAGCAAATTCCACCTTTGCACTGAAAACTGAACAACAGGCTTGCAGAAGAGAGAGTTTATTCAGAGAAAAATTTGACATGATGCCTACCTTATGGTGCCTTTACAAAGACGCACAAATACAGACATCAGACAGAAATCTGCAGTCCAAATATATTTAATCAGAGACTTGGAATACAGACTTGAGTTTAACAATGAAAAAAAAGAATAAAAAATATGCGTGTTATTCTGCTGGACGAGGCTTGGCAAGCTGGCCAGAAAAGCATTTCAAAAATGCTCATTAAAAACGGGAAAAAAAAAAAAAGTTTAGTATTCAGTCTGTTCTTCCAATAACAATGACAGAGAGCTCACTGTTTGATCAGTGATCATATCCTCCTCCAACTGCCCTGCATGTGCCGGATTAAAGGAACACTCTACTGTTTCTTTCTTTCTTTCTTTTTTTTTTCAAGCTAATCTCTATCAGCTTTATTTGAAGCATATGATCAGTGAACACACAACCATTTCCCTGTAGGTGGAGGAGAACAGATAAAACATCAACTCAAAACATAGTTATAACACAGCCAATGGGCAGCTGCTTCAACAAACTCAGCACCAACAACATGCTCCTGATTTCATAAATTGCTTTTTATGAAAAGTCATGTTTTTTTTTTTGTTTTTTTTTTGTTTACTAAAAGAGCAAAACCATGTTTATGGTTCCTGAGATTAAGAATAGGGTTGGGATTAGAACATTGCCACTATATAGAGGCTGTTCTACTGAATTAGTTCAAACTGTGGTCACAAACAAAGAAACAGACAAATAAATAAATATAGAAAAAGATCCTTTATAGCAACAAAAAGGTTTTGCAATTGTTACAAGCTCATGTTGTAACAAGAGCAGAACACTTTTTGGAGCTAGAACCCTTAAATATACAGCGCCCTCCACAATTATTGGGACTCTTCGTTAAAATGTGTTTTTAGGCTTCTAATATTTATTTATTAATTTATTTATTTAGTTATTTATTTATTTATTTATTTATTTATTTATTTAATAATACAGAACAACAATGCAAAAAAGAGAAAACCCAACATTTAATTCAAGTGCATTTATTCAGTGGGGAAAAAAATCCCACATTAAGAAATAATTATTTTACATGAAACCATCTGTGCCACAATTATTGGCACCCCTGATGTTAACACTTTGTGCAACACCCTTTTGTCAACAAGACAACATATAACATTTCACAAGATGGGAGAATACAGAGAGAGGGATCTTCGACCATTCCTCTTTGCACAATCTCTCTAAATCATCCAGAGTCCTGGGTCCTCTCCTATACACTCTCCTCTTCAGCTCATTCCACAGGTTTTCAATTGGGTTGAGGTCTGGGGACTGAGATGGCCATGGGAGGAGTTTGATGTTGTGTCTGCTGAACCATTTTGTGTAGATTCAGCCACATTTTTAGGGTCATTATGTTGCTGAAAGACCCAGTGACGACCCATCTTCAGCTTTCAGGCAGAGGCCACCAGATTTTGATTCAAAATGTCCTGGTATTTCAAAGAGTTCATGATGCCATGCACCCTAACAAGGTTCCCGGTGCCTCTGGAAGAGAAACAGGCCCAAAGCATCACCGATCCTCCCCCATACTTCACAGTGGGCATGAGATGCTTTTCCGCATGTTCATCTTTTGTGTTACGCCAGACCCACTTAGAGTGTTTGGTGCCAAAAATCTCTATCTTGGTCTCATTTGACCAAAGCACACAGTCCCAGTTGAAATCTCAGTGCTGCTTAGCGAACTCTAGTCATTTACATTTATGCTTGTAAGTGAGAAAAGGCTTTTTTCATGCATCACAGCTTGTTGGCATGTAGATAGCGCCTGATGGTTGTTATGGAGACTTTGTGACCCCAAGATGCTACTTTTTGATGCAATTCACTAACAGTGAGCTTTGGAGAACTTTTTATTTCTCTTACCATCCTCCTCACTGTGCGTAGTGGCAAGATAAACTTGCGTCCTCGTTCAGGCTTGTTTGCCACTGTTCCAGTCGTTTTAAACTTCTTTATGATTCCTCTGACTGTAGATATGCACAGGTGTAGGCAAGTGGCTATTTTCTTGTAGCCATTACCTGACTTATGAAGGTCGACACACATCTGCCTTACTTGAATGGTGTATTCACTTGTCTTTCCCAAGTTGAAGAGTGGATACGAGACATAGGCCTCTGTGTTACATCATATTTATACCCCAGGAATTAAAGGTTCCTATATATCCTGACAAACCTTAGAAACTACAGTAGAAATGACAGAAATACTTCAATTACATTTATTTTCTAGGAATTATTAGGGGTGCCAATAATTGTGGAACAGGTGATTTTATGAAAAATAATGATTTCTTAGTCAGGGATTTTTTTTAAATTTCACTTGAGTTAAAGGTTATAGTTTTCTTTCAGTGTGAGATTATGCTTCTGAAATAAAAATTGAATTTATTTTATGGCTTTTAACACATCTTAATGAGAGGTGCCAATGATCGTGGAGGGTGCTGTACATGCATTGTCTACATGCTCTTTCAGGATCTTTAGAGTCGTCGTCTCAGGTTTTGCTGACTGTCCCACAGTCTCGGCTTAGTGTATAATGCGATCAGGTCTTTGCTTTTTGTTTAGAACAGCCTAGAACTGACATCAACTGAAGCTCAAATCACATTTTTATTGATTGCTTGTATTAACTGCACAGTGGCTTGTTCTGAGGTGTGGGTGTGGTGGGGTCGATCTGGAGAACTGATGGTGGGACAAATTCGGCTCATTAACTGGTTTTATATGTGCTGTATAACTAAAACTGACGTACCAAACAGATTTTCTGCAGTTAAGTAAACTTTGAATTTATTTTTAAAGAAAAAATATGATGATTTTATGTTTGCTAATCATGTACTGGCTAGCATTTTTGAGTTATGCTTAAAACGAGCTAAAATTGTCACTACCACTGTTGAAATGTTTCGGCAGTGCTATAATTGTTTTCTTAGGGATAAAATTGAACGTTCAATCATTAGTTTAATTAAAATAAAGTTTTAAATGATTAAGGTGTAGAGTCACTCAAAGCAAAATAATTTTAAACAATTAAAAGTCACAAATGTGCTTTTAGCTCTGTCTTTGAACCAGTTCAGTAGAATGATTTGTATACATATGACGTTTCTCAAGCAAGCCTGGGTCTTCAAGCAGTTGCTTGAAGTTAATTAAGTTCATTTTTCCCTTTGATGTGAAACTGATGCTGATTTGTTATGTAATGACTTCTCACAGATTTAGAAAACATGCAGCGGTCTCAAATATAAAATGATTTGCCTTTTTTACTGACAGGCAGCCTCTCTTAATCATAACTACACCAGTTAGGTACAAGCATCTAGTCACTTGGTGCTGTTGAAAGCATTGTAAGTCTGTGTTTCATGTTCTTTTCTAATCATGAACATGGTGTTGACCACAGTAATGGACCTCACATGCAGCTGATTCATTATGGTTTGCTTTCCTGGACAGGAAAGCCAAGTCCTGGGGCCATATTACAGAATCTTCCTATCTTTTTAGCAAATCTGACCTTAATTTAGGAATTGTATCTTATCTTACACCATCTTATCTCAAGTTAGGAAATCTTAACTGACTTGATCGAAGTCGACAATCAACTGTTATGTCTGTTACCTAACAACCGACCACACACGCACAACTAAAATGTTGATATATGATCAAAATAATGTTAAAAATGTAAGTTATAGCTACCATTACTGATGAAAACATCCATCCATCCATCCATTTTCTAAGCCGCTTCTCCGTCAGGGTCGCGGGGGGGGGGTGCTGGAGCCTATCCCAGCAGTCATTGGGCGGAAGGCAGGATACACCCTGGACAGGTCGCCAGTCCATCGCAGGGCACTGATGAAAACAGGTCAAAACTAAAGTGTGATAAACTTTAAGTTGTGAATATTGTGAAAGCGAGCGGTCACACTTCCGGGTTCTCATTCCGACACTCGTACCATCAAGGACTCCACTTCCCAGAATCCTTCTGTCAGTCACAAGACTCTTCCAGCCAATCATAATCCACCCAGCAGATCACAGTCACCTGAATACTAATCATGTCCACCTGTTTTGCTCTGTATATATACCTGTCTGTGTGAACCATGTCCTTGTGAAGCATTGCCATTGTTCAGTCAGTGCATATCAAGCCATTTATTTTTCCTGTTAGGTGTTCTGTGTTTCGGCCTCGCTTTGTTTTTTCCAGTTTCCGATTCTCGCTCCTGTTTTTGGCTTTGTTGTCTGTATGATTCTATGGTTACGAACCTCGCCTGTTTCTCCCTACTCCTATGTATTGTATCTGGTTCTTCTGGTTATTGACCTGGTCTGGTGTTAACCTCGTTCATCTCCTTTCAAATAAATCCTCCAGGTTCATTTTTATCCATGCCTGTCTGATTGGCAAACCCAGTGTTACATGAGTACACTAACATTATTCCTCTTAGGACACAGACACATGTTCAGCTCTGTCTCCTTATTATTCACCACCATCACAGTATTATTTTAACATCAACATAAACATATGAAGGTAATAAGGAGGATGGATGATGGAGATTTTTAAAAGACATGAGTTAGAGTTTGAAAAGAAAACTGTCTCACAGTGAAAGCAGCGTTTACAGCATAAATAAATGTAGCCTCATTATGCTATTAGTGAACTATGCTGCCTGACACAGGTGCCTAAAAATGATAGTAACGGACGGTTAAAGTCAGAACACTGTTGGGGTTTATCCTAAAGTTTGGACAGTATGTAGGAGATTTAGTCTAGTTAGGATGTTTTGCGTAAGACTCTTTTCTTATCTGGAGTTAATGATAAGACTATTAAGTTAGAAACTGTTACAGCATAAATAAATGTAGCCTCATTATCCTATTAGTGAACTATGCTGCCTGACACAGCTGCCTAAAAAAGATATAAATAGATGGTTAAACAGAAGTAAGGACACTGTTGGGGTTTATTCCTAAAGTTTGGACAGTATTTAGGCGATTTAGTCTAGTTAGGATGTTTGTGTAAGACTGTTTTCTTATCTGGAGTTAATGATAATACCATTAAGTTAGGAACTGTTATTCTGTAATAGCTGTTATAAATTCTGTCCATAGTGAAGTCATCAGAGATGTAAGAGGTAAGATTTCAGAGATAAGATGTTTCTGTAATAATATCTCCATTGAGATCACTGTGTGGTCCAGCAATAGGCTTTATCTCTGTCTGGAAACCAGATTTATGTGTCCAAACGTTTTTAGCCTTCAGTGTTTCTTCTGAATTGTAGGGTATTAATAGTGAGTTTGTGCTGCAGCAACAACCTCTACTCTTCTGGAAAGGCCTTACACTAGATGCTGGAACATTGCTGTGAGGTTTAATTGAGCATTAGTGGGGTCAGGTACTGATGTTAGATGGTCAGTTCTCAGTCACTCCAACTCATCCCAGAGGTATTGCATGGAGTTTCATCACTCTAGAGAACACAGCTCCCACACAGCCCAATGGTGGGGGGCTTTATACCCCTCTAGCCCACTCTTGGCATTAGGCATGAGCAGCTGTTCCAGAGCATCCCATTCTACTGGTCAGTGCTCTTCAATCAAGCAGTGTCAGCAATGGGTGACTATAAAGTAGCACCATTCACCCATTAGAAGGACTGTGTGGATATATTCAGATATAAAGTGAGGAGATTAGGGTGGAGTTTTGTTTTAATGATCAGAGGAACAGAGCTGGCAAGACATAGGACATCAACTCCCACATCAAGTCCCTATCAGTGATCAGATGGACAAATGAAGAGTTTGGTATCCATGTGACTGCAGCCACAAATAAAAAGCCTGCCTGCAGACGGCTTTCTCTGCTTGCTCTCATCATTTAATGAGAGTCATCGTGCTCGAAGAAAGAGAGAGATGTGAAATGAACGCTGAAGTTGCCGCTGTTTCTGAAGAGAAATAGTGGGGGTCATCATTATCCGTCTCACAGGAGCTTCAAAGCTGCAACTGTTTATCAAACAGATTTTCCTTTTGATGGGAAACTGATACTGATTTGTTTGTGATGACTTCTGACAAACTTATAAAACATGCAGATGACACAATTATGGGGTATTTTATACACAATATGCTTTATTCTGCTTTATTCTGCTCACATGCTGCCTTTATTATTATTCTTTTCATAATGTGGCATAAAGAACAATTATTATGATTATCTTTAAACACTTTCTCTCTGTTTTTCTCTCTCTCACCCTATCTTTCTATGTCTCTCTCTCCTGCTCTCTCCATGTTTTTATTGCTCCTCACTCTCTTCTCTTTTTTCTTTCCCCCTCCTCTGCTTCTCTCCTTCCCTCTTTTCTTCTTACTCTTTCTCTATCTCCTTTTCTTTTTCTCATTTACTCTTCATAATTGTGCTTCTCTAATGCTCTCTATCTCTTTACGTTCCTTCTCTCTACCCATCTCTCTCTCTCTCTCTCTCTCTCTCTCTCACACACACACACTCACACACTCTCTCTCTTTCTCCCCTACTTTCTTTTTCTCTCTCCTTCCCTCTCTCCACAAAGAGTTAGTAAATAGCTATATAATACTGGGTGCACCACATCAAAAGTTGGGAAAATTTAACCGTGGACTGGATCAGGGTTGGATCCTCTAAACAAAGCCTTCAAATCCTTACAAACTATTTTTACAGACCAGACAGCAAGATCCAGAAATCCAAGATATATATCCTAATTACTTTCAAAATCAAAATTTTGGGGCATCTTTGAAAATAAACTTATTTTGACATCATGCTGTCTGTTACGGCAAAATTAGACACTCAAATATAAATTCAGTGAAGCTCATTGTTTGGCTGCTTCACCTACAATCAGCTTCTGTCTTTGGTATTCTTAACTAACTAGTTAGCAACTGCTCTGCCTCAGGGTGGCGCTGTGGCAGACTGCTTCACCCAGCTGGTTCTTCATAACAACCATAACTAAGCCCCTGGATTCTTTATAATGTGTCACAGCACATCTGTAAATCTGAAAACTTGCCCAGTTTCTCAAGAGTTTGGTGTAAAAAGTAACTGTTCTTCATGTCTCAAACTGAAGACAGAAGAGGAGATGAGTGAGGTCTCAGTTAATGTGAGGTAGAGTGCATTACCACACTAGAACAGAACGTTTCCAGAAGAAGAACTGTTAAGTGAGTGAGTTAGCGGCTTGACAATGCTGGACCCTCAAAATATATTTTGCACGTTTCCAGAGTGTGAAACTCCAGCTGTCCATCTTATGACCCAAACCCCATTGTTAACATATGAAGCTGAGCTGAAGGGGAGATCTTACAAATAAAGAGCAGAATATCTGGAGAGATTTAAATCCCAAATCCCTTTCTATATGTTTTCCTTATCCTGGGTGAGGGATGGTGCATGAAGTATAAAAAACAGAAGGGTAAATTATTTTGTGGGTTTTTTTATGTTTTTTTTTTTGTTTGTTTGTTTTTTTGTAGGGGGTTATTTTACTTTCAATAATTTTACATTTATTCAGCATTTGTACCTTATTTTATCAAAGATGTCAATAATTTTGGAAAGTGTTCTACCTCCAGTTGCAGTGACCTCCAGAAAAGTTAGATGTCAACGTTTAGACTCGATGTTTTCGATAACATGAAGCCAATATGTTTGCAGATGAATGTGTGAAATGATTCCTGTATGGATCAGTAGGACTTTAGGAAGCTGCAAACAAAATGATGAAATTTTAGGTGTCTTCAGAATAATGAGCTGTAGACGTAAAATGCCTGATATAGCTGTAGAACATCTAAAACAACATTCTACTAGATTAATGTCCAGAATTCATCTAATCTTAAATCTTAAGGTGGCTAGCTTAAATCAAACATTAAGTAAAACTACTGAAAAATACTCTTTTGAGTCAAGTTATGAGTGCCAACAATAAAGATATTTTATGTTTTTTTTGTTGTTTTTTGGGGCTTTTTTTGGCTTCTATTTCTAGATGGTGCTGTACCTTTACTTCCTTTGTTAGACTTTTCACTACTAGGACTTTGCTGATCAACAATGATGCTTTAAGTTTGATGTTGACTTGTCCCTGATCATGTGATCACACTAGATCGCACTAAAAACATGGGAGCCTCAAAGAAGACAAGAGGTGAGGAGCCTGGTGACTTTGGGGTCCTTATCTCATATTTCCATTTTCTGAAGGATAGCAATGCGATCCAGGATGGGGTAAGTAGGACTGAACGTTAAAAGCTGTGATTGCCGTACTTTAGGAGTGCTCACACCCTGCTCTCCATTCAGTCTTGAGTTCATGCTGTCCCATGCATGCTGTTCTGACTCAGCCAGTAACTTTGCTCTCTCTAGTCTTGAGTCTTGAGTGTTGCCTCTTTCAAGATACTCTCCAGTGTAAATATATATAAAAAAATAATCTGTGGTGTTCCTTCAGTTGTTGTCTCAGTGCATGTCTAGTAAATAAAGAAAGACTCTTTTGATTTATTCAAGAAGCTCTAAGTGAAACAGTAAAATGGATTACTGTTTCTCTCAAAACTGTTTGGTTGTTTTTCCCAAGTACTAAGTCCATTGTTTTTTTGCCCTCAAGCCCCTGTTGCCCTGCACTTGAGGCCACCCTTTAGCCCCTTAGAGCTCTTGTTTACCATCACAACGGCAGTGAGTTCATTTCTCACACCTGGTGTGTTATAACATCACATTCTACTGTCAAGTTCAAGTTCCTAAAGTCAGTTTTTTAAAGTTGCTTATTACAAAGTATTCTCTTCTCCTGTGATTTATTCATGACATCATCAGCGATTAATCAGTGTCAACTCAACTTTCATCACATAACTGTGTACTGTGTAAAATTGAACCTGATCCTCTTATAAACCTACATTAACTATAAACCATCTAAACAAATTTGCCCGAAAATAGGAGAAACAGCATAAACAATCTCAGTGTCTACATCTGCAGCTTCATCATTCCACACCATAAGCATGCATCTATATATGTACGCACTTATATTTCCTCCTCATTTTTTTTTGCAATTGGCAGTGAATCTTTTGGGAGCGCCTTTTTAAAAGCAAGCATTTTCTGGTTCTGAGTCAGGCGCTTAATTAACACGGCCTCCGTAGGGAGCATGTATGTCGAGCAGATGGCACAGGCTAGCTTGGGTGAGATGAAAAATGCTAATTTGTGAAATGTGGCTAAAACAACCTGATTGGAGATCTCATTAGGAGGTGGTTTGAACTCGTCTCTGAAAGCAACATCTCATCCCAGCGTACACCTTCCCTCTCATCCACCCTCCTGCACTATTTTAATCCCCTCGCTTTCTCTTTCCTACCCAACACACTCTCTGAGTCATTCACACAGTGGAAAATGACAATCTGCAATGTTTAGATGGTTCAATTCGTAACTTAGCATCCATCATTTAGGCACCTTGGAAGTATGGAATGACAGTTTCAGTTCAGATAACCATCAACGTGAAGGTACATTTATGTTTGCTGCATCAAGAACTGGGAAAATTATGTAGTTAGAGCATCACAGTATTGTAGCTGCAAGTAAAACACAAATAAGCTTTTATCCTGTGCCAAATAAAAAGCTATTTGTTGTTCAACTCTCACTCTATCAGACAACACATAAGGAATTCTATTTGTTTTTGCAAACAAAAACAAATTGTTATATGACAATGTGTTTGGTGGTGAAGGAGAACTCAGGGAAAACCAGAAACTGGGAAGAAGTGTAATGTTTTATTTTCCTTTACTACTCAGACCACAGAGCTAACACCACAGAAGCAAACAGTCAACACCAAACAGTGGAGAATTTTAGGCTCTTTTAAGCTGTTTTTATAACAGTTTTTATATCGCTTTTATAATAGTTGCTATTTTTTGTAATTGAAAATTTGACAGATGTTTCATTAACATATTCATTTTGATACCAGTGCTTCATGGAGGTGGTCTACTGTCAAAGTTCTGTAGATATTCACCTTATTACTGTCATATATCACTGTTGTGAGAACAAAATCTAAATTTTTATCATTTTTAAGTGAGTACTCTCCTCACATTTCTGCAAACATTTTATTATCTGTTTTTATGGGACAACACTATAGAAATTAAACATGGATATAACTTAAAGTAGTCAGTGTACAGCTTGTATAGCAGTATAGATTCACTGTCCTCTGAAAAGAACTCAACACACAGCCATTAATGTCTAAATACGTGGCAACACAAGGGAGTACACCTCAAAGTGAACATGTCAAAATTGTGCTCAAAGTGTCAGTATTTTGTGTGACTATCATTATTATCTAGCACTACCTTAACCCTCTTGGGCATGGAATTCACCAGAGCTGCACAGGTTGCTACTGGAATCCTCTTCAAATCCTCCATGATGACATCATGGAGCTGGTGGATTTTTGACACCTTGTGCTCCTTCTCCTTCCACTTGAGGACGCCCCACAGGTGCTCAATTGGGTTTAGGTCTGGAGACATACTTGGACAGTCCATCACCTTTACCTTCAGCAAGGCAGTTGTCATCTTGGTGGCGTATGTGGGGTCATTATTGTGTTGGAAAACTGCCATGTGGTGCAGTTTCCAAAGGGAGGGGATTATGCTCTGCTTCAGCATGTCACAGTATGTGTCATGTTGGAATTCATGTTTCCCTCAATGAACTGCAGCTCCCCATTACCAGCAGCACTCATGCAATTCCAGACTATGATGCTACCACTATCATGCTTGACTGTAGGCAAGAGACAGTTGTCTTGGTACTCATCACTAGGGCGCCACCAAACATTCTGGACACCATCTGAGCCAAACAAGTTTATCTTGGTCTCGTCAGACCACAGGACATGGTTTCAGTAATCTATGTTCTTGGACAGCTTGTCTTCAGCAAAATGTTTCTGAGCTTTGTACATCAGCTTCAAACCAGACCTGGTTGTTTCTGGAGGAATGTAATTTCACTCCACTGTGTACTTGTACATAGATGGAATGACAATAAAAGCCACTTGACTTGACTTGACTAACTCACCAGCTACGCCAAGGAGGTGTATGTCTCATTAGGGTAGGCCAGACATGCTGCAGGCAAGAGAGCAAGCAGCAGTGCAGTGCAGCAGCTGTGACCTCCTGCAGCGTCTGAGGCTCCAGATTGTGGTAAATCTGAAAAAAGGGCCTGTATGAGCCCTTTCTCCCTGCTATGAAGGGACTTTTTAGACCCAAATATTCACAAAACTATTATAACACATTGTCTCAGACATCAGGTGGAGTATTCATAAAGATTTCATGTGATAACTTTGTGTGAGTCAGCTTTTAGAGGCTTTTAGAGGACTGTCTGGTTCTTTTGACTTTGTTTATGTCACTGCTGTTTAATTATGCAGTGAATCCTTTTCCTTCTTCTGTAAAGACAGATTTTGTAGTTTTGTTATAAACGGTTTGTTAACTCGTTTATTTGCTCATCCATTTACACTACAGTGTCAGTAATGTAGCGACTTCAATGTGGATCAGCACTCTACAGTCTGGGGAAAGTTGTATTTTGTGTAGCGCAGCTGCTGGAGAAAAACTTTTTGCGCTATCCGAGGGTTCAGGCCTGACCTTTTGTAGGTATTTGTGTTTTCCTTTTTTTTAGCTGTGGACTCTATACACACTATACAGTTTAAACAGCACACCTGGCTGTGTTATATTTAATCTGGAAAAAATAAAAATGGAACATCTGCTTCCTTCCTTCTTCTCCCCCTAAAGACGGGAAGAGTGGTAGTGAGGGCTGGTGGGGGGAGGGGTGTGTGTGTGTGTGTGTGTGTGTGTGTGTGTGTGTGTGTGTGTAGACTCCCCTTCGCTTTACACGCCGAATAACTGTGCAGAAAACAACTTTTCACAGTTGACTGACAACAGGATCTCTTTGTGTCGCCGTGTTTCGTGCCGTCTCCTTCACACATACACGGTGTTCACAGCAATCCCCTCGCTTTTGCTTCTGTCCCCTGATCAGCTGTCATGGAAGTCAAAATGCCTGTCTCCACAAACGCCAGCTTTTTCCCCTCTGTCGAGTTCAGTCGCTCTTGCCAAGAAGAGAGAAGAATTGAGTGCAAGATTGACTGTTCTGAGCTTCTAGGCCTTCTTAATCCTTCGCTTGGATTCCATTCTTTTCTTCTTTCTCCTTCCCCACTACTGTAAATATGTCGCTTTTTTGTGTGTGCGTGTGCGGCAAGGACGCTTGTTTGCCGTGTAAATCATTTGTTAGCTGCTGACTTAAATTCTATCATTCGCAGGGAAAATGGCTTTGATCCTGCACACATACAGTTTTTCTTATCTACCTCGCCTTCTCTTTCAAACGCTCGCTTGCTTCATTCCTTCCTGCTTCCTGCTAGTTTTTGTTCTGTTTGAAAATTGCAGCTTTTTCTTTTTCAGCCCATTTGAAAATTGCAATGAATGTCAACCCTGTAACGAATTAAAAAAAAAAAAAAAGGAAGAAGAAGAAAGAAGGGAATGGGATGAAAGAGAACGACTGCTGTTTTTTTGAACAGAGACATTTGACTGGCTCCGACGCCGAACATGACTCAGGTATCCTCGGTTAGTGACAGCTCCCTAAAACATCATCACTCCTCGCCACCGCACCTTCTTTCTTCTTTTACATGAAGAAACAGGATCATCGTTCAAATCTCACTTTTAACCTTTACCTTCGCTCTCAGCTGCTCTCTGCTGTCGGCTGAGCTGTCAGGGATGTAACGAAGAGGAGTGGGGATAGCGCATATGGAGGTGTTGTTGTGCTCTCCTGAATCATCACCGTAGCATGTTCCTGCGTCTCATCTGTCATGTCCCTGTGTCTAGGCGTCATGCTTTCTGAGCTCAGGCCCAGTTTATTACAGCTGAAGTGTTTTGTCAGCCGTTTATTTGCGTGTCACCAGTGCAGTGATCATCATCTCACCTCAGTTACCTCTGCATGACCCCACGTGACCTGACAGCAGAGAGGAAGAGTAGAGCATTAATGGAGGATTAGGGAAGACAGGTTGAGACTTCACCCCTGTATGTGCAATACCTTCAAACATATACCTTTGAGTGACAGCTCCGTAAACCTGGCATATACCTATGTTTGAATAATAAAGGAATGTTCCATCATTTTCCAATCTAATCTCTACAGCCTTAATGCAAGTCTGGACACAACTGGTCAAACTACATGGCTTCTTGAGAGAAAATAAGTGCACCTTAATTGGTAATTACTGTTTATCTGCAGATTTAAAAGAGTACAGTATTTTCAAAGGTCCCCTTAATCCAGTATTTGAGATACAAAGAGTCATTCAGAGTGGTTTGGTCTGAACTGGTTGATTGTAGAGACTCAGATTTATTAACATAGGTGGTGACAGAAACCAGGGGTTGCCATGTCTACAACACAAATACAGCCATTTTAATTACTATATACTTCATAAACTTCCAGTGAACCTACACGTGTCTTCTAAGCTTTATATCACTCTTGTGTTTTGAAAAGCAAGAAATGCCCAGCCCAGCGCAAACCCCAACCTGAAACACAGGAAGTGGGTAAAACGAGTGTAGACTATCCAAGGAGGGTAGACATTTCCAGCACTGTAACCCTCCTCACTGACAATTACTCTACTTAACAACAAACTACACAACCCAAAACTACAGCAGTCACAACAAATCTTTTTAACTTGGAGTTTGTTTTAACTTGGAGAGCCACTTTACATGGCCACACCCCCAAGCTCCTCAAGTAACATGAAGTCAGTGGTGGACACAACAATATGTAATGCTGATGTTGGTAAAATAGTGAAAAATCTGAAACAAATACATTTATTTGTGAGCTATTTTGCCTGCATTTACTTTTTTGCAACATGGAAAAAATATGCTTTAAGCAATCATTTCATATAATAACTTTCTGTAAGGGAGCTTTCAGAGATGGACGTCTGGTTTCTATCACCACCACTGTGAACAATTTTGACTGAATAGAGCATTTCACACCAAACCACTCTAAACAACTCTTTTATGTCTTAACCAATAAAAATATGAAGAAATTATGAAAAAAAACAATGGATCTTCTGTTATCATGTTGGAAAAAAGCATAGACCATAGAATGTGATGTTCAAAATTTTGGGCACATGCGACATTCCATGTTCTATGTTTCATTTATGTTTTTCTTCAATGTATTAAACTCAGCAAATAAATCGAAATGGTGTCATAAATTTACAGAAACGTGAATTGTAAAGGATATCATAACATCCATCCATCCGTCCATCCATTTTCTAAGCCGCTTCTCCGTCAGGGTCATGGAGGGGTGCTGGATCCTATCCCAGCAGTCATTGGGCGGAAGGCAGGATACACCGTGGACAGGTTGCCAGTCCATCGCAGGGCAGACAGACAGACACAGACAGTCACTCACACACTCACACCTAGGGGCAATGTAACATGTCCAATTGGCCTGACTGCATGTCTTTGGACCGTAGGAGGAAACCGGAGATATCATAACATTCGGTTAGAAAATCTAATTATGTAACCGGATTGGGGTGCCCAAACTTTTGAATCAGACACATTTCACTATGCAACATCAACAAGTCAGACTCATTAACTCTTAATTTACTGAGTATGAACTGCTTAATAGCTGTAAACTGTAACTATAATTAATAATAAGTGTAGTTTTGTGAGAAAGAAAAAAGTGACAGGGCTTAAATAAAACTTTGTAAATCAATCAAAAAAATCAGATAAGCAACTCAATCTTAAAGTGATCAGATTATATTTAACCTATGAAGTAATCCAAAAGATTGTTACTGATGACATTTACAATAATTTGTAATCAGTATTTTTGAAGTACCCAACCCAACACTGTTCACTTTCAGTTTCAGACACCAGAGTGAATTCAAAGACGTTGTTAAAAAATTCTTACAAAGTGTTATATTATATTATAATTGCAGGGTAAAGCGCTGCTGGTATTGTACTGACAAAATTAACAGGCTGATCAGAAGAAAACGTTGAGCAGAGAGAAATTCTGGGATCTCAGTGCTCTGAGTGAATGCTATAATTATACTTATTACAGTCCGGCAGTGACGAAGGTACGCTGCCAGATTTTGTCAATATCGGGCATAAAATATTGAAGTAAAACTGTAACACACATGCAGAATCCTTTGCTGATATCTGGGGGTCAAAATAATCATATTTACAAAATACCTAGAGCAGTATGTCAGCTATAATCCACAGGTCAGTGGATGGAACAGCTTCAGCAGCTATTTCTTACAATTTAACTAATATCAAACCCAATAAACTCACCTTATTATTTCTATACCTCCATCAAAACTGTAACAATGGAGATTTGTTTAAGGAGAGAAAGCAGAAGAAAAGGAGAAAACTGCCTTTAGAAATAAAAAAGACCTGAAAGAAGAGTTTTTATAAAGCTGCACATTTTTTTTTACCTGTGCAGATGTGTTTGTGTGTAATTTTGTTGTGTTTTCTACACTTGCAGGATTTTCTATGTAAGCAGGACTAACTGTCACACTCAGACAGAGCTGTCAGATGCACATGCAGAGAGTCTTTTAATAAACAAAGTCTCTAGATCAAAAACAGCAAATTAACAGGCAAAGAGTCCAGGAAAAAACAGGAATGACCAAAACACAGTGAAGGTAGCTGGATAGAGACACGGAGAGTGGCAATACCTCACAAGGAGGCAGAGTGAGAGTCTGAGTTATAAAGCGTGCTGATGAGTGAATTGTAGGCAGGTGTGTGTGTTGGGAGGAGTCAGCCTCTCAATATTCCAGAGAAGCTGATCTCTGGATGGAGGAACGGCCAGTAGGCATGACACTAACCTACTGATGTTCAGATTAAGATTACAAATTTTATAGCTCATATACATGCTCAAACATTATTAATCAATATATTATATCTACGAAAAGTAACTTTACAGAGGAAGGAAAAAAAACAGCTATAACTGAACTTGTTTAAAGCCATTTTCACCCCTTCGCTTGATCCATTTGGCATTAAATGTTAACACAATGTAAAAGGCAGTTTCAGTTTTAAAATTCTGGAAAATAATTAGAAAACACAAAAACATACTAGGTTTTGTTCTCACTGTGATAATGTAATACATTTGAGCCATATTATTATTATTATTATTAATAAAATATTTATTCATATATATATATATATATATATATATATATATATATATATATATATATAAAAGCCTTCTCCTTCTGGGTCATATATTCATATATATATATATATATATATATATATATATATATATATATATATATATATATATATATATATATATACATACATACATTATTTATTTATTTGTTTATATACTTAAAGAATCTGCCCGATGACAGCTGGGATGGGCTCCAGCACCCCCCTGCGACCCAGATGGTGCAGATGTGTGTGTGTGTGTCTGTGTGTGTGTACACTTATGGAACATATATACACTACATATACACAAAAGTATATGGACACTTGACTATACACTGAAATGGTGGAAATCCCATTCCAAAACCTTGGGCAGTAATAGTTGCCCCTTGTGTTATATTACCAACACTCTTCAAGCTTTCTACAATATTTTGGAGTGTGTCTGTGGGAATGTATACCCATTCAGTCAAAAGAGCATTTGTGAGGTCAGGCATTGATGTTGGTCAAGATGTTGGAGTTAAGGTCATGGCTCTGGGAAGGCCACTGGAATTCCTCCACACCAAACTCATCAAACCATGACCTTGCTTTCATTCTGAAACAGGAAAGAGTCTTCCCCAAACTGCTGCTACAAACTTGAAGCATATAATTGTGTAAAATGTCTCTATGTTCTGTAGCATTAACATCACTCTTCACTGGAACTAAGGGTTCCAAACCCTGAGAAAGAGTCCCAGCTTATCATCTGTCCTCTACCAAACTTTACTGTTGGCACTATGCATTCCGGTGGCATTCATCAAACCCAGATTCATCCTTCAGACTGCCAGATAGTGAAGCATAATTCATCACTTCAGAGAACATGTTTCCACTGCTCCAGAGTCCAGTATCAGCATGCTTTACACCACTGTAGCCAATGCTTGGCATCGCGAGTAAGGATTTTTGGCTTGTTTGCAGCTGCTCAGCCATAAAAACCAATTTGATGAAGATCCTGATGCCCAGTTCTTGTTTTGATGTTGCTTCTAGAGGCAGTTTGGAACTCCATAGTGAGTGATAATTTTATGTTGCATGCTTCAGCACTTGGCAGCCCTGCTCTGTGAGTTAACATCGTCTACAGCTTCATAGCTGAAATGCTGTTGCTCCTAGAAGCTTCAATTTCACAATAATAGCACGTACAGTTTGTCAAAGCAGATTTCTGCAGGGCAGAAATTTCATTAACTGACTTGTAGAAAAGGTCGCATCCTATGACAGGGCCATGTTTAAAGTCACTGAGCTCATCAGTACGACATGTTCTAATGTCAGTGTTTGTCTATGGAGACTGCAAGTCACATACTTTTGGCCATATAGTATATATGAGTCATATTATTATGTAGAAGTAAGCTCCTGTCAGAATCCCATACAGGCTGTTTGTTGTACTGCAGCAACAAAAGCTTCTTACATTTACATTTACATTTATGGCATTTAGCAGATGCTCTTATTCAGAGCGACTTACAAAAGTGCTTGTCATTACTTCAGAATATCTCATGTTAATAAAGGTCGACATAATTTTAAAGAGCTTTGCTCTAAATTGCTACCTGAAGTTATCTATGCATTGAGACCTAAACAAATACAACAAGTAGAAAAATACCTACAACTCAACACAGAGTCTACACAACACTAAACCTGCTGAAAAAAAGTTTGTAATACAGTGAACAATAAAAGAGGTGAAGATCTTTAATAGACAGTGTTAGTGGTTAGATAAGTGTAGTGTAAAGAGATGGGTCTTCAGACGTCGTTTAAAGACAGCAAGTGATTCTGCTGTTCGGACACTTAGGGGAAGTTCATTCCACCACCTTGGTGCCAGGACAGAGAACAGTCTGGAGGCATGTTTTCCTTGTGATCTGCAGGATGGTGGGTCAAGTCGAGCCGTACCTGAAGCACGAAGGTCTCTGGGTACGGATCTAGCTTTCACCATTGATCTCAAGTAAGAAGGAGCTGGACCATTTTTGGCTTTGTAGGCCAACATCAGGGTTTTATATCTGATGCGAGCTGCTACAGGAAGCCAGTGAAGGGAACGCAGCAGTGGAGTGACATGGCTGAATTTAGGAAGGTTGAAGACAAGTTGAGCTGCAGCATTCTGGATCAGTTGCAGGGGCCTGATGGTACACATTGGAAGACCAGCCAGAAGGGAGTTACAGTAATCTAGTCTAGAAATGACTAAAGACTGAACGAGTACCTGTGTGGCCTCTCTAGAGAGAAAAGGTCGAATTCTCCGGATGTTGTAAAGGAGAAATCTGCATGACTGAGTCAGGTTAGCAACATGAGCCGTGAAAGAGAGCTGGTCATCTACAACTACCCCAAGACTACAAGCTTCTGTAGATGGAGTAATCAGGGTGTTCTCAAAGGGAATTGAGAGATCACACCGAATACCAGAAGATCCCGGGATGTAAAGCATCTCCGTCTTGCTTGGGTTCAGCTTGAGGTGGTGGGTTGTCATCCACGATGCAACGTCTGCCAGACATGCTGCGATCCGAGTCGAGACCTGTGTGTCATTAAGAGGAAAAGAAAGGATGAGTTGTGTGTCATCAGCATAGCAGTGATATGAAAAGCCATGAGAAGAAATAACATGTCCGAGTGAGCGGGTATAGAGAGAAAATAGGAGAGGACCCAGAACTGAACCTTGAGGAACACCAGTGGAGAGGTTGCATGGAGTGGATGTTGAGCCCCTCCATGTTACCTGGTAGGAGCGCCCCTCTAGGTAGGACTCAAACCACTTCCATGCTGTTCCTGAAATGCCAAGGCCAGAAAGGATAGACAGAAGAATCTTGTGATTGACAGTGTCAAAGGCTGCAGAGAGGTCGAGAAGAATCAGAACTGATGATAGTCCAGCTGACCTTGCTGCATGGAGTTTCTCTGAAACTGCGATGAGTGCAGTTTCAGTAGAGTGGGCTGGTTTGAACCCGGATTGGTTGGGGTCCTGTAGCTGGTTTTCAGAGAGAAAGACAGATAGTTGGTTGTAAACAGCACGTTCGAGAATTTTAGAAAGGAAGGAAAGGAGAGATACCGGTCGGTAATTGTTGATGTCGGTGCCATCGAGACTCTGCTTCTTTAGGATGGGGACCACCCTAGCTGCCTTGAAAGAAGATGGAACCATTCCAGATGACAGGGAGCTGTTGATGATGGAGGAAATGAAGGGAAGAAGTTAATGAGAGATAGACCGGAGCAGTGTAGATGGGATGGGATCCAGAGGACAGGTGGTAGGGTTACAAGATGTTAGTAGTTTATGTACTTCCTCATTTGAAAGAGAAGAAAAGCAGGTAAGAGTTTTAGGAGAGAGTGAGTGGTGGCATACAGTGGTTGGAGTCAGAGAAAAGGAGTCACAGATCTTATTCACCTTTTCTTTAAAGAAAGAAGCAAAGTCATTAGCAGTAAGAGAGATGGGAGAAGGAGGAGGGGGAGGGTTAAGGAGGGAAGAAAATATGCTAAAAAGTTTACGTGGATCTGCTGCGGATGCCTCAAGCTTCTCTCTGTAGAAAGAAGACTTAGCAGCAGTCACCTCTTTAGAAAACTTGGACAGAAGAGTTTGATAGGAAAGAAGGTCAGCAGTGAGTCTTGACTTCTTCCATCGTTTCTCAGCCAGTCTGAGAGCCCGTCGGTTGCTACGTAGAGCCTCAGTCAGCCAGGGAGCAGGTGGAGATGATCTTAACGGTCTGGAAGAGACAGGACATAGATGATCAAGGGAAGATGATATGGAAGACAGAAGTGTATCTGTGGCCGACTCCACTGAGAGGGAAGAGAAGGAGTCAGGGCATGGCAGAGTTGAGGTGGTACAAGAGGCAAGGTTTGAGGGAGAGATGGAATGCAGGTTGCGACGTGTTGTGGTGGTGTGTGATGAAGTAGGGAAGGTTGGGAGAGAAGGAAGTGAGAGAGGGAGAATGAGAGAAAGTAGTGATCCGAACAGGTTAGTGGAGTTACCACGAGGTCCTTTGCAGACGTGGGTCTGGTGAAGACCAAGTCAAGGACATTGCCAGCTCTATGTGTGGGAGGTGACTGGTTGAGGGTCAGGTCGAAGGAAGACAGCAAAGGAAGGAGGCAGGATGACTGTAACTTGTCTAACGGCAAATTGAAGTCACCAAGTAGGATGAGTGGAGTCTCACCAATTGGAAAGAGGCTCAGGAGAGTGTCCAGCTCCTCAATAAAGTGACCTAGTGCAGAAGGGGGGCGATAAACAACAACAATGTGAAATTTGCTTGGAAAGTACACAGTGACAGCATGAAATTCAAAAGTAGAGATAACAAGCTGTGGAAGAGAAAGTGGTGTGAAGCGCCAGTGTTTAGACAGAAGCAGACCCGTGCCTCCACCTCTTCCAATCCGGCGGGCAGAATGTGAAAAAGAGAAAGCTGAAGAGAGAGCAGCAGGGGTAGCAGAGTTCTCTGGAGTGATCCAGGTCTCTGTCAAAGCCAGAAAGTCAAGAGACTGAGAAGAAGCAAGGCTTGTGATGTAATCAACCTTCTGTACTGCAGACTGGCAATTCCAGAGTCCACCAGCCACCACTATTGGACCATGTGTCACAAGTGGAGGGTAGGTGAGATTGCTGGTTTCACGCTTTCTCCAGTAATGTTTCCGCCGTGTATGACTCTGAGAAACAAGGACAGGGATTGAAAAGTGCATGATGCAGTTAAAACATTTAAATTAGTTGATGGCATGAGTATTTAGCCAGAGAAGATACTAGAGAAGATACTAGAGAAGGTAGTAGAGAAGATAAAAGAAAAGACAAAAAAGGTGCTAGAAAGGATAAAAGAGAAGATACTTAGCCAAGGTGAATGTCAGCAGGAAAATCAAGCAGAGAGTGCTAACCGCTACAGACTGTAGCGGGCTACAGCTGATTATAAGGACTAGCTAACTGGACCCGCCTCCAAAGTAATTGTCTATTTGGTTTCACCCAATTCACACTATCCTAACTGCTGAGCTGATTAGAGCTAGAGCAGAGACAACACACAAAATAACTGAACTAGCAAAGTCTAGCCAAAGTTCTAAAATACTTAAGCCTACCTTAAAAGACAGAGAATCCTTTGAAATTAAGACAGCACACTGTCTTAATCAATAAGAGTTCGGCTTGTCGTATTTACCTGTCTGTAACACCAGTAGCTTCATCAGTTTCTCTTTAATCTCAAGCAGCATTTGCTTCCTCCTACTTTTTTTTCTTTATCATGAGCCTCCACATGCCAAAGCAACCTTTAGCTCATTCCACACGGCAGGAATTTACGTAATACCTCTATTTTTTATTTCTATCTGATCAGTCTCGCTGTCTCGTTAGAACAATGTGTGTGTCTCCTACATGCAGCAGCAGCAGCAGCGGAGAGTGTGTGGGTGTCCGCATTGTCGCCTTTAGGGATACTAATTTGCAAATGAGAAGTAACTCCACATTCACTTTGTGTTCACTTGATCCTCAGTTTCTGATGAAGGCCTTGTGAACAGCGGTGTGATGTTTACTCAGTGACTCTGGCCTCTCGGAGACGGATTGTGATCTTTCTGTTGGAGGAACGGCTGTTGGTGCCACCTACAAATGCAATTAACAGCCAACAGCAGCATTTGTGTGGGAGTTTATATTCAGAGAGCATGACGGACAGCCGACACTGCCTTGTGCCAGTGACAGTAACTATCCAACATTGGTTAACCCTTTAATACAACCTACGCTGGTGTAATGACAGATTTAAATATACAAACTGTTCACCAACATGTCTTTTAGATGATATTCAACATATCAAGATGATAACTAATATACTATATCTATCTACTTTTCTTTCCTTTAAGGGTGCGCAGATCTCAAAATTTTTGCGAGGGTGACAAAAGGTGGCAGGGAGTTTCAGCAGTGTGAAGGTGCGAGCAGGGGTAGGGGGTGCTGGAGAGAGGCTGGACATTTGTTCCAAAGGTATAATAGTGGTTTTTATGTCTAATTGTGTTCCTTAAATAAGTTTTCCAGGTGAAAAGTATGTATTTGTACTTTTTCATAACCTCATGTTTTGAAACAGAACATTAAAACAATAAAAGGCCTGGAGATGAGACAGGATGTGTGGAGTCAATACAACTTAGAAAAATCTTATTTCAATGGATTATGGTACAATCATGTTCCCTGACTAAAGGCACTGAGATGTACCTGGGGTACGGCCCCAGTGACAGTTTTATACCTTTATTTCTGAGAGTGTAGAGATTGTTGTCTGAAGTTATCACAGTGCATCCAACAACAAAGGCAGCATAAAGCTTCTTTTACACAGTGATAGGAAACACAGTAGCTCAAAGAAAGCCAATTGCACACACTGACCCATTTTACTGTGGCTGTAGAGATTTGTCAGTTTGTGAAGCGCAGCAGCTAGCTAATACTAAACATAATGCATTGAATAATTCCATTAACCTCTTAAAGGTCCAGGGCCTGTCAACAGGCACAAAGTTTTATTATACACCTATATAACCCAGTAGCTGAGCTAGTTTGTTCTGAAGTCCATGTAGTCACTGAATAATAAGCCTTAGTATGTCATAAGCCTGAGATTTTAGGGAGTTAAATCTACCATACTGAACAAAAATCTTGGCCTCTTGAGAAAACTGTACATTAAAAAGCTGTCTATCTGGACAGTAAGCAATTTACTCAGAAAACACTACAGTTAACACAAATAACATGTATGAAACATCTCACCTCATGAAGTCCTGTATTAATTGTGCACTTGATGGTTCTTCAAGGGTTCTTTAGTAAAGACAGTGGTTCTATATAAAACCATGAACACTCAAAGAACCCTTTGCATGATTAAATGAATCTTTGCATGGTGAAATGGTTCTTCAGACTGATGAGGAACATGTATGTGGTTCTATATACCACCAAACAGGATTCTGCTATTATTACAAGCTTAACATCTTGCCAATAACACAGCACTTTTTGGTACTGTCTAGAACCATTTTCAAAAAGTTTCTATATAGAATTATATACAACACATTCCCCATCACGTGAACGATTTCACCATGCAAACAACTATATAAGCATGCAAATGATTCTCTAAGTGTTCATGGTTGTATACAGAACCATTGCCTTTCTTATACACTTTAAAAGGATGGCTCTTCTTGTTGCTATGCTAACCTTGCAACAACAAAAGAGCCCTTTTTGGTGCTATTTAGAACCCTTTTCAAAAAGATGCAATATAGAATATCTGCAGCACATTTTCCATCAATTCCATGAAGAATGCAAATAACCGCTGTTCTTGTGCCAGTGTTTTTTTGAATGTTCATGATTAAATGAATATTCAAAAGAGTGTAAAGATCGCTTGAAGAATGATCATTTTCAAGAGCACAGTGATCATCAATTCACTGGTTTACCGAATCAATGCTTTACTATGCTATTTATTGTGCTGCTGATAGAGTTTAACAAATCCATGCGATTTCTGAATGTGCCCAGGACAAATCTAGAACTAAACTTTTGCTCTTCTAACAGCCAAACAAAGATGTATTGTTACTTTTTACTCTCTTTAGCTTTTTTCTAATGATAAATGTTTTTTACAAGCAAAACATACTTAATCCTAATGTAAATAGTTTTAAATAATTTGCTTAGTTTCGTGTGTCTTTTGCACAGTGCTGTATATGCAAATAATGACCCTAGCAACCACCTAGCAACATCGTTGTAACCACCTGAGATAATAAGCAACTATCCAGCAACATCACTGCAGCAACCAAAGGTTCCACTGCAACTACTTAGCAACACCCAAATCAACCAACTTGACCCTAGCAACAATCTACCAACATCCTTGCAGCCACCTCACATACCATAGAAACCATCTAGCAACATCCTTGCAACAACTAGAGGCACCACTGCAACCACGTAGCAACACAAAATCAACCAACTTGACCCTAGAAATCACCTATTAACATCTTTGCAACCACCTGAGATATTAACCACCTACCAACATCCTTGCAACCACCTAGGATACTATAACAACCACCCACCAATATCTGTACAACCAGCAGAGGTAGCACTGTAACCACTTAGCAACCCTCAGTCAAGAAAACTGGACTATAGCAACCACCTATCAACATCCTTGCAACCATAGCTTGCAACATCCTAGCCAACTGCCTGAAACACCAAAGCAGCCACCTATCAATATCCTAGCAATGACCTGGCATACTATAGCAACCACTTAGCAACACTCTCACATCCATCTTGTAGACCATAGAAATCACCTAGCAACACCCCAGTAACTACCTGCAGCACCATAGCAACCAGAAGCCATCACCTGGTATACATTAGCAACAACCTAACAACACCTTAGCAACCATCTTGGAATTCCTTAATCTCTGCAATTACTCTGCATTGTTTTCCAGAAATCCACTTTTCTAGTTAACACTCTCCTTCTGTCTCTTTCTCATTTTACCTTTGCCACTCTATTTATTTGTGTCACTTTCCTGCCATTACCATCTATTTCCTTCTTCTCTTTTTCTTTCACACTTTATTATTCCATCTGTGCCTCTCTCTTTTTCATTCTTTCTGTCTCCATCTCTAGTCCTTGCTCTTTTTCTCTTCTTTTCTTTTTTATGTATTTTTTTTTTATACCAATCAGGCATGACACTATGATCACCTCCTTGTTTCTATGCTCATTGTCCATTTTATCTTACTATATAGGTGCACTTTGTAGTTCTACAGTTACAGACTGCAGTCCATCTGTTTCTCTGATACTTTGTTAGCCCCCTTTTACCCTGTTCTTCAGTGGACAGGACCCCATGGACCCTCATAGAGCAGGTTCTATTAGGGTGGTGGATCATTCTCAGCACTGCAGTAACACTGATGTGATGGTGGTGTGTTAGTGTGTGTTGTGCTGTTCTGAGTGGATCACACAGAGCAGTGCTGCTTGAGTTTTTAAACACCTGAGTGTCACTGCTGGACTGAGTAGGAATAGTCCACCAACCAAAAAATATCCAGCCAACAGTGTCCTGTGAGCAGCATCCTGTGATCACTGATGAAGGACTAGAGGATGACCAACACAAACTGTGCAACAGCAGATGAGCAATCATCTCTGACTTTCCATCTACAAGATGGATGGACAAGGTATGAGTGTCTAATAGAATGGACAGTGAATTATTCACCACCCAAATTGTATCTGCTTTGCTTAGTTCTTTTTCCATTTCTCCCTATCTTTCTCCACCCTCTTTTACTAGCTCAGTCTTTTTCAGTCTCTTTCTCTCTCTCTCTTGCTCTCTCTCTCTCTCTCTCTCTCTCTCTCTCTCTCTCTCTCTCTCTCTCTCTCTCTCTCTCTCTAATTGTCCATCATTCTCAAGAGACATATTAAGCACAATTTGATGTAACAGTAAAGCTGTAGTTAATAAAGAACTGACCGTGTCCAGTTTTGTGGCACCTGTCTGACACAGCTCTGTTCAGGACTAGAGAACCCTTTCCTTATTTTTTTCCCTTTTATAGCCTCGGTTCATGCAGGCTGTCAGTGCACTTGTTAAAGTTGGACGAGGTTATATAAATGCCTTTTCCTTCTGACCGCATCCTTTAGCGGAGCCCAAGTTGCTGAATGACGAGTTTACGTGGTGTGATAAGTAGCACAGGCAGGAAAAGCTTTTAGTTTTGACGTGGAGAAGTGGAATGAGACGAAAGTGGGAGAAGAAGGGAAGGTGAAGTGTTCATTCTAAAATAATACTCAGCCACTTTATCAGAAATCCCACCTTGTAGCCAGGAGTGGACAATACTGAGCAAAACTAGCAGTAGCTACTTGCAGGGACACAGGCACAACCAGGTAGACCAGCGGTCACTGACGCTGTTCTTGGAGAACTATCCAATCAATCAATACAGTAAACCTTTATTTCAATTTACATTGAGGATGACCCTCATTTACGACATAGCCGAGCATTATACAAAAAAAGCTTTAAAAAGAGTCAATATAAATGTGTATTAAAGCAATAAATATGAGACAAATACAAATTAGGAAACTAGATGGCTATGGTATCCCAGGTGGTTACTAGGGTTTTGCCAGGTGGTTTTCAATGTGCATTTACTATTAAGTAAGACAAATAAGATTATTAATGTGCCACTCATCTTCGGCTGTGGATGATAGATACAAACTAATGAGCAATAGAAGCATTTTTACTACTGGTTTTGTAAACTTGTGGCATATCCATCCATCCATCCATCCATCCATTTTCTAAGCCACTTCTCCGTCAAGGTCGCGGGGGGATGCTGGAGCCTATCCCAGCAGTCTTCGGGTGGAAGGCAGGTCGCCAGTCCATCGCAGGGCAGACAGACAGACACAGACAGTCACTCACACCTAGGGGCAATTTAGCATGTCCAATTGGCCTGACTGCATGTCTTTGGACTGTGGGAGGAAACCGGAGAACCTGGAGGAAACCCATGCAGACACTCGGAGAACATGCAAACTCCACACAGAGTGGACCCTGGCCGCCCGGCCGAGGAATCGAACCCAGGCCCTCCTCGCTGTGAGGCAATAGCGCTACCCAACACGCCACCGTGCCGCCCTTGTGGCATATAATAGCACAAATTATTAATACAACAGCCTCAAAAAGTTTGTATGTTCAATGTGTCAGGAAACAAAACATTGTTATTTTCTCCCCTTTCTGCAGGCCTCCAACTGGCCATTGCACCAGTAGAATGGAAGTTGGCCCATCAGATATTGTTCCCAAAAAATAATTCTAACAATTAAGATTGAATTAAAGTATTAGCAAACTTTCTGATGTAATTCTAAAGATCTGAATTCAAGGCTGGAGCAAGAAGCCTCCAAAACTCACTGAGCTTGCATTTTGTGGCTGCTCTGAAAAGAAGCTAAACAGCCTGTGCCAACACTGTCATTACCTTTTTCTGGTGGAGTATTCTTTCAGAAGGCAGCTGAAGAGTTTCAGGTCATTAATTCTTCACAGAATTCTGTTTGCATACAAACATGGCTTTGTACACTTCAGAGTTCATGATACATCACTGAACACAAGCTCAGTGAAAGCCCTGTAAGAAAAACAGCTCCAGATGTTTGAAGTTTCCAACACTGTTACTGAACCCTCAGTGCAGTGGATTTCTCCACACAAAGAGCCTACCATCAGCCTGACGTGGTGCTGAAAAAAACAGACATCACTTATTCAAAATTTTATAAGCATAAGAACTTCAGAGTAGTTTACCAGTGGTTTAAATGTCTAAATTCTTTATGGGGTCACTGCATATCGGCTTATATTGGACCACTTATTAATCATATGTGTGACTTCTAAACTAAAAACTGAAAAAGTGCAAAAAAACATCTAATAAGGGAAACCATAAAATTCAAAAACAGTTTGTTGTTTTTGTTTTGTTAAATTTGGAGCTTCCGTACTGACATGATTACCATCATTAAAATAATTTCAGGTTTATTGTGAAAAAAGTGATACATATTTGTTTATCCCACTTTACATGTTTTCCTTTTTACAGAGTCTTGGCAAAAGAATAAAATAAAACATATATGTATATATAAAAAAAATCATGTGTTTCAGAAGCTAGAAATTTGTCCTGAAACATTAAGGATAATTTTAAGTGTGTTTCATGTTAGTTAGGAAGCGAAATTCATGTTGCAGTGCATAATAAAGTGTCACTTTCTTCCCCAGAATTTTATAATGCATTCATCCCTGGTGCCAGGCTTTCTCGTTATCCGCTCCTGCGGAAGTGACTGCCAAAATGAAAAAGTTTTAATGCAGGAGAGTTTGTAGTGTCTAACTGTTCTCCTTTAGATTTCTGCTTCTTACTGTTATTATTCACACTTAACTTTGAAGGACTAAAGGAACACTTCAGATTGTGGATGGGAATATGAGTACAATTGCATGTAATTTGCATGGTCAAATGAATAATGTCATTGTTTATGGCAGTTTATGATTTTGTCCTATTCTTTAAAGCCATATATAAAGAATCCATTTGAAACCCCAAAGGAAAATCAGTACCATACTACAGGGAGATTCACTGGAAAGAGGCCCTGAATATTCTGTAATAACTCTTGCTAGGATGAAACAGTCTGAACCATACAATGTGCAATGTGGTCCCCGGTATATGGAGCTTCAAACAAGTCAGGATGCCCCTTTGTTGGAGGAATAAAGCAGGTTATATTATTTAAAAAAATATATATAGAATATTTTTATATAGAAAAATATTACATCTACATCTTAAAAATGAAGTAGCCTTCTTGTGTGCAATATATTACAAAAACATTTACTTTTAATTCACGATTGCAAGTCTTTTGCAGTGGTAGAGAACTAGTGCAGTCAAAGTTGAACTGCATGCATTTGTTGACTTTCTAAGTGAAAATAAAAATAACTGAATATTCTCTACATTTTTTTCCAGCAATGTTTAGTGCACAATGTCTATTAATTATTTGACATATTGGGGAAATGTGCCATGACTTTTGAAGACATAGGTTGGCCAATTTTCTTTTTCCCCAAAATGTTCAATTTAGCAAAGAAACAGTAATTGTGTATTTAAAAAGTTTGTTTGCAGTAGATAATTATTTTGACTTAGAAAATTGACAGAACATGGAATTGAACACTTTACATGACAACTATTGTTTCCAAAACTAAGTCAACTGAGTGTTGATGGAATATATTTAATGAATGTGGAAATTACAGTGGGGTAAAAAAGTATTTAGTCAGCTACTGATTGTGCAATTCTCCTACTTAGAAAGATGAGAGCGGTCTGTAATTTTCATCATAGGTACACTTCAACTATGAGAGACAAAATGAGAAAAAAAAATCCAGGAAATCACATTGTAGGATTTTTAAAGAATTTATTTGTAAATTATGGTGGAAAATAATTATTTGGTCACCCACAAACAAGCAAGATTTCTGGCTCTCACAGACCTGTAACTTCTTCTTTAAGAAGCTCTTCTGTCCTCCACTCATTATCTGTATTAATGGCACCTGTTTGACCTCGTTATCTGTATAAAAGTCAACTGTCCACAGCCTCAAACAGTCAGACTCCAAACTTAACCATGGCCAAAACCAAAGAGCTGTCGAAGGACACCAGGAAGAAAATTGTAGACCTGCACCAGGCTGGGAAGAGTGAATCTACAATAGGCAAGCAGGTTGGTGTGAGTAAATCAACTGTGGGAGCAATTGTAAGAAAATTGAAGACATACAAGACCATTGATAATCTCCCTCCATCTGGGGTCCCATGCAAGATCTCATCCCATGGGGTCAAAATGATCATGAGAACGGTGAACAAAAATCCCAGAACTACACAGAGGGACCTGATGAATGACCTGCAGAGAGCTGGGACCAAAGTAACAAAGGCTATCCTCAGTAACACACTACGCCGAGAGGGACTCAAATCCTGCAGTGCCAGGTGTGTCCCCCTGCTTAAGCCAGTACATGTCCAGGCCTGTATGAGGTTTGCCAGAGAGCATTTGAATGATCCAGAAGAGGATTGGGAGAATATCATGTGGTCAGATGAAATCAATATAGAACTTTTTGGTAAAAACTCAACTCGTCGTGTTTGGAGGAAGAAGAATGCTGAGTTGCAACCATACCTACTGTGAAGAATGGGGTTGGAAACATCAGGCTTTGGAGCTGTTTTTCTGCAAAGGGGACAGGATGACTGATCCGTGTTAAGGGAAGAATGAACGGGGCCATGTATCGTGAGATTTTAAGCCAAAACCTCCTTCCATTAGTGAGAGCATTGAAGATGGAACGTGGCTGGGTCTTCCAGCATGACAATGATCCCAAACACACCCCTCAGGCAATGAAGGAGTGGCTCCGTAACAAGCATTTCAAGGTCCTGGAGTGGCCTAGCCAGTCTCCAGACCTCAACCCCATAGAAATTTTGTGGTGGGAGTTGAAAGTCCATGTTGCCCAGCGACAGCCCCAAAACATCACTGCTCTAGAGGAGATCTGCAGGAGGAATGGGCCAAAATACCAGCTACAGTGTATTTAGACTTACAGGAAACGTTTGACCTCTGTCATTGCCAACAAAGGTTATGTTACAAAGTATTGAGTTGAACTTTTGTTATTGACCAAATATTTATTTTCCACCATAATTTACAAATAAATTCTTTAAAAATCCTACAATGTGATTTCCTGGATTTTTTTTCTCATATTGTCTCTCATAGTTGAAGTGTGCTTATGATGAAAATTACAGACCTCTCTCATCTTTCTAAGTAGGAGAACTTGCACAATCAGTGGCTGACTAAATACTTTTTTGCCCCACTGTATGTACATTGAATTTAGTAACCAGTAATCTCTGTTTGAAAATCAGCACTCTAACCTGTGCATGTGTTCAGACTCATGTACAGAGACAAATATAAAATCAACTAGATATTAATTTTCCCTCCATTCCTGCTACCTTTTCAGCAGAAGCCTGTTCGTGAAAGAGTGGAGTGTTCACTAAGCCAACATGTGCTCTCATTAGAAAAGCCATTAATATCAATCCACCCACCCCCGTACATTCCCACTCTGAGACACTCGGGTCCTTTCGTGATCTTTTTGTGGTCCAGTAAACATGAAGAACGCAGTAGTGGCTTCATTTCTTACATCAGTTACATGACATGGGCTTTGTATTATTATTACAAAACATCAAGTACTTTTAATAATTGTTGAAGCCCTTAATGGATTGGCCCCTCATCGCTGATTGGTTCACGTCTTCGATGACTCAAAGGTACTTCACCAGATTTCTTGGCCATTTCAAGGGCATGTTTACCATTTAAGAGGGACTGAGCTTTTTCACTCTAATTTTAGGCAAGCACCTCTATTTCTCTTTTTAAACCTGATCTTTGAACTACTTTCTAAAACTGTTTAGCATCATGTTGCAGATGTTACTATTCATATTGATTTGATGCAATAAAATGTTTAACCCTCTTGAAATCTTCAACTTTACGAACATCTTTTAACCTTGGAGTCAGTTTGACCCAACCAATTTAAACATCCTGGAAAAAAATCAAAGCTCTGGTGGGAATTATATTTTCCCTTTCCTCCTGTGGTGTGAACTATCACGGGTTCTCAGACTACTACAGGCATGGTTATATTAGGTTAGGTATGTTACATGTGTTGTTTGGTTAGGTGTGTTACAGGTGAGGATATTTTAGGTTAAGTATGTAACAGGTGTGGTTATATAAGGCTACGTATGTGTAGCATGGCATGTGCTACCCTGGGCTCAAGGAGGACGCTGGAGGCAGGATTCAGGTTTGCAGCAGCCATATCTTTACTTCATACACCATAAACACAAACCAATCCAAACCAACACTATGCTGGCCATTTTTCAGTGCCTACAGCTAGTTAGCTTTTCAGCTCTTCAGTCCTCTTGTTGCTGCTGCTAGTTTCTCTGTTCCTTCTCAGCTCATTTTAAAGGCGCTCATGTTGCCAGCCAGATCAGCATCAGCTGGCTCTTATTAAGGGCAGTGTGAGCACCCAAGCCGAGAGGGAAAGAGAGCTCGCCGCTCCGCCTCCTCGTTACCACCCCCAGCTGGCAGCTCAGCCGCCTGGCCCGGGACTCGCTCCTTGCCTGCATCATCATCGTCCTCTCCCTCCCACCGTCACTCCTGTGACTCACATCACTCTCGTCCATTGGGGGAGCTTGGGCTTTGCTCCCCCTCCACACTCGTGATTCTCTCCGCAGCATCCTCGCTGAGGTTCATCAGCATTGGGTGTTCGGGCACATGCCACAGTACATTATAGGTGTGGTTATATTAGGTTAGGTATGTTACAGGTGTAGTTAGGTTAAGTGTGTTACAGGTGTGGTTATGTTAGGTTAGGTATGTTACAGGCGTGGTCATGTTAGGTTAGTTATGTTACAGACATGGTAATTTCAGGTTAGGTATGTTACAGGTGTGGTTATGTTAGGTAATTATATGTTACAGGTATGGTAATATTAGGTTAGGTATGTTACATGTGTTGTTAGGTTAGGCGTGTTACATGTGTGGTTATGTAGGCTAGGTGTGTTACAGTATGGTATGTTTTATACAGCTTAAACAGCTTAGGGTCAAACTGACCTTAAAGAGCACCAATGTGTACCAAATATGTACAGGACACTGGAAACATTATAATGTTAATTTTATATTTAACCACTTGTATCCGTTTAAAACAAAAACTAAACAATGATTTCCTTCATTCATTTAGAGGCAGTACACATTGCAAAATGTGGCAATTTTTAGACTTTTTCAAGTGTGTATAAAATTGACTTTAAATGCAAAATCAGGATCTTTATTTGTCAAGTCCAGACATACATAGAATTTCTTTAATATAACGCAAAATTAAATAAAAAAATAATAAATACAGAAAAAATATATATATACATAGCAACACTGACTGTTCTGTTCATATGTCCAGATGTAATAAGTAAATTGTTTACTGTACTTTATACTGCTGCAATATTCTGTCTCAGGATATCTATCTCTCTATCTCTCTATCTCTCTATCTATCTATCTATCTATCTATCTATCTATCTATCTATCTAAACGCAAAACACACCAATACACCGTGGCTGCTTCTCTGGGTGCTATTTTGAGCATCTGGTTAAATAAGTAATTAATTACATTTACATTTGATGTGCACAGATTCCAACTTTTATTCTATTCATTTTGAACATGAACATCTAAATCATAATAAAAATATCTCCTTTTCTACTTACCAAAACTAATGTGGTACTACTTCAAAGTTCAGAATCTGCCTTTTTCCACACAATTTCTCCACTTAAAAAAAAAAAAAAACGAAATACAAGTGAGTAATAATTCATATAAAGCCATACTTTGCTCTTGTTATCTCTGGTTATAACTTCAGGGTTGAAGGTTCCTGAGAAAATTATAATTTTTCCAACTCCAGTGAAGTCTTTCATGCTTTTTAGAGGACTATCATGCTCATTCAGAGAAGTTGAGCTTCAATTGACCTTTCAAATCATTTGGATGGAGTCAGTTTCACGCGGTGCCAGAGTCGTTCACATGGCGCATACAAATGAAACGAGCCCAAGATCAGGACGTTTGCACAAATAGGACAACTTTGTCACACGCTATTCGTTTCCCCTAATTCAACTGCTTCGCTTCAGTGCCTGATCGAGAGGAAGGAAAGCAAACTTTGCGATATTTACACAGCTACAGAACCCAGTTACACAATATTATCATAATCATTATTATTCGCCCATAATTGAAATTATGGCTGAGTATATAATGAGTTAAGACAGACATTCAAAGACAAATGAATGGCAAAGTATAACCCACGGACATCACCAAATACTGTAGGAAGAAAAGAATTTTTGTTATGTTGAGAGTATGAAAACAAAATTTGGCAAAAAGATTGATTGTTCTTGGCTTGAATGTGCAGTTATAAGTTGAAACCTTTAATTGGTTTAAAACATATATAGATGCCATGTGAAGGTCTTGTAAACCTCAAAAAGTTTCTCCTTGCTTGCATCTCATTTATAAAAGTGGGTCGATCCATTTGAAAGATCTTGAAGTAATCAAGAGTGGTTCTTCTGATCAAGAGTGCCCTAACCGAATCTACCCCATCAGATCCACATAATAAATAAAGGCATTCAGGATCATCTAAGCATTACATCCAGATGGTTGGGATGTAAACTTCCAAGGGTGGTAGATCTCCATGAGCAGAACAATTGTTCAAGGTAGGTTCAAGGTAGGTCTGTTCGGTTTGATACATATTTACACACTCCTAGGGTTCTCCCAACAACTTCACGAAAAAACACCTGGAATACTTTTCCAATGCAACTGAGCTGAAATCTTGTTGGCTGTGGAAAACTGGGGAGGGGGGGTTGGGGGGTAAAATACCCTTTTTAAACCTGGATCTCAATCACAGCATATTACTGTAGTCAGACTCTTGTTAATAGACATTGTGCAATAGATCATAACCCGCTACAGTAATGCCACCCTCACCGCACACTTTAGACTATAAATACTGTTGCCACTCCAGGTTATGATTGCCTTCATTGTGTATTAAACTATCTCATAACATTTAATGCAATACCTGCTGTCATACAAATGAAACCAACCTGTCTTATATGCTTAAATAAGCATGCTAATAGATATACATCTATTCCTGTTCTCTCATATCTTGTTCTCAATTATGTCTATGCTTTTTCTTGCCTAATATATCTTTGTGAGTTCCTATCAGGTCTTCAACATTGCAGTGGTAATATAAAGGGTAGAACACTGAGAACGAGGGCTTGAGTTCTGGGCAACTTCTGCCTGCTGCTAGAAGGCCAAAATCCCCTCACAGTTGTAGCAGGACTTAGGGACAGGGAGGAGAAGGGGGTGCTTACACTTCATCACAGGAACAGAAGGTGAGGATGTGAAATTGTAGGATGTTAATCATACATGTATGAGAGATGAGCAAACTTTAATGACTGACAGCCTTCAGAGTACAGCACTACCAGCCTCCAACATCCTGAAGAAGGACTAAGCAAAATGGGGAGCAATCCAGCTATTACATGGCTTAGATTAGCTTTTGCATGGTGGTTGGCTTTCTTTGTGTAGGTTTCTCCCACTCAAACACAGAGAGACTCTTCGGGGAAAACAGTTTTGTTAAAGCTGTGTGGGCAGGGCAACCTACACTCTTGGGCAAAAATATAAAATGTTGAAAAATTAAGCTTTAACTAGTCTTAGCAACAAATAATTGAATCAATTATTATCCATAGGATTAAAATCTGGAACCTGGCCAGGCTAAAACTATTATTATAAACCATTATATTTTGGGTTTGGCCCATTTTTTTTTTGCATACTGCTTACTAACCTCACCAAAGAGTAGGACCACCAAGTTTAAACACATTTGGCTATTTAGTTGGCATTAAAGTTATTCAGAGGACCACTTTGTACATGTATATTGCACATCCACTTGAGCAAGACTTACTTAGCATGAAGTTGTATCATGAAGATACATTAAATCAGGAGTGTCTAAACTTTTGACTTGTCCTGCATTAATGTGTGAACAGTGTGCATGGACTGTTCTCCATGTCAGTCAGTATCATCTTTCTCTGCTAGATTTGTAGAGGACCTTGCTCCATCCCACCTTCTCCACAGTCTGCGCTAATTTGAGTTAGAATGACGTTCGCTTTTAAACATCACTTGTGTTTCCTCAGTATGCAGCACTTTCCTCTCTCTGTAGATCTACTCCCAGCTCTAATTTACATGCTTGGCAGGGATGAATGATCAAGGACAATATTAGTTTTCACTGTTTTAAAAAGAAAACCTTTAGAAGTTACCTTTTGTTGCGGTGTCAGAGCTTGTGTTGCTCAGAGATATTTCTGGAAAGTTCTTTTTCCCCAGAGACTGAAGAGTTTTGGTGACTCGGTAGGGAGTTCTTGCTGCTCATCTTCAGTAACGGAAGAAAAGTTCTGAAGGCCGTGTTCTGCATCATGGCCCCTATTCTTCCCTCTAACTCATTCTTTTCTCTTTCTTTTTCGTGCCCTACTCATTGGTGGAGACGTGTCAGTGCTTCAGGCTCTGCTGAGCTCGATCTGGCCCTCCACCTTATCTGCCCTGGGCACATTTCCTCAGGAGAAATATCCCACAGACCACCTTGGCCCTCTCTCCTGAGGCAAACCAGCTAGAAGAACTCTGCCTATTGTCTTTCTCTCCAGCTAGCGCTCTGGCGCTAATCAGGTTGGCTAACTCTTCAGCGCTCCGGGAACTAGGCATGGGCTTCCTTTGGCCCTGACTGTGCCCAGAGAGTGGTCAATGCAGATAGAGTTGGGACTCTGCTCTCTAGATCTCAGTCAGGCTTATGAGAGATTTGACCAAACCATGCTCTGTGTGTTTTTGTAGTTAGTTTGGCAAGGTTGAGCAGGTTTTACAGAATGTTAGCATACACAATAAATACAATTTGAAATGAATAACTTACTCTAAATGTAGATATTGTAATATAAACTTAGTTTGTTTTACAGTTTCCCATTAGGTTGAATAAATAATTGGCTTTAAATGTAGGTATTATGATATAAACTGAGTCTGTTCTACAGTTTCTCATTAGGCTGTCCAACTTCACAACAGCAGCTAAGTAGCAAATATGGTAACACTATGCCTCTGTTAGCTCAAATACTATTAATAGTTTTCCATTATGTCTCTTACAATCATCAATTTTATAAGTCAACAAGTCATTCTTTTCAACCTAATAAGTCAAAGTTTGAACCTGTATCAGAGAAAATTTTGTCCTGGTGGAAATGGACTTTCGCACAAGCCAAAGAGGGTTTTAAATTTCAAGGTTGTGACCACGTCCATTCGCAAAGAATGTCTTCATCGACAAACTGCTAAATTGGCTGCCCCCACTGATGCAAAATATTGACTCTGTAATCAGTGCATTATTTTGATATTTCTGTACCTTTATCTCTACATTGTAAGTTCAAAAAATTGCTAAACTGTTGTTAGCATCAGCTGGAAGCATTGCCAAAGACAGAAAAGAACATCCTATAAGGTATCCTGTCAGTATAAATCTTGAACAGGTACCCAAAAGCTTACTAACATACCATTCTAGTTCACCTTCTGAGGTAACAGTGTTTGGCGTTTTTGTCCTCACCTGAAAGAACATTAGTAACTAGCTAGCTAATGTAAGCTTAGTGAAAAAAATAATAAAGAAAAGATCAATCAACACTGCCAGCTTATATTCTGGTGATCTTGTTTGGCCTGTAAAGAATTATTACATTGTAAATTGTATTAAATTGTCATTGGCTTCAGCTGCTTTGTGGCCAAAGATACAGGAGAACACCCTGGAGTACCTTTATGTCCTGCTGGTAGGTAGCAATCTTGAGCAGGAACCAAAACTACAATAAAACTGGAACCTTCAGTAGTAGGCCAATGGCCAAAGAAAAAGGCTTCCAGCTTTCTGATGCCAGACTTTGTCCAGTGGAAAAAAAAAATGTCCATCTTGGCTCCTAGTGATGATTGAAATGCTAATCTGAGGGTCTGTAGCACCAATGTCCTGGCAACACAGTCGCCCAGCAACGTCACTTCAACAGACAGGAATCAGCTGTTACCTTTTGGGGAAACAGGAAGTCTGATTCAAATCCAGATCCTTTGTTGTCTGCAGGAGAATCCAGTGATGTGATGAGGTTTGATCTGCTAGGTTGTGCCAAACCTTCTCCCATCATGCATGGGATCCAAAAGCATTGTAGCACAAAGATCACCCTAACTGTAGAGTCATCTTCTTTCTTTTTTCAAGCCATTTGGTAAACTAAGGCCGGATTCGCTCTATTTATCACCGTGGTTAAACTGCACCAGGTCCAGCTGTTGCAGAACTTTTTGACAGCCGGAATCAAAGTTGGACCATTTTTCAAGTGCACCACATTTGGCAGGCATTGTCATTCTCCTCTCTTATCATTTAACCCCATGTAGGCACCACAAAAGCGCCAAACCATCCTTAAAAAAGCCACCATTCCACTGATATGCTACTGTAAGAGCAAGTCCAAAAGAATTTCACTCTTGACTGTCAGAACCTCTTTGTTCTCTTCTTTTGTCTCAGACTTAAAAGTAAATGCTGTTTGCCCTGTATGGGTCCCAGTCTTCTGAATGCTCCATCACTGGAGTTTCCCGCCACTGGCACGCACTTAATCAGATTGTATTGTGTGGAGCAGATCCATTGTTTTCCTCTTATGCGAGGCTGATGGGCTGAGAGGGGTTCTGAATATGTAAAACCTTATTGAACTTCTGCATGAGTGATTTCTCTTAATTATTAGAATAATCAGATTTAAGAGGGGAGAAAGACGGAATTTATTGGATTAGAGCTGTGCTTTTCTTGGCGGGCCCCTAACCCTTGCCTGGAGCTGCTTTAGCACTAGCGCCGTAGTGGGTGGAGGAGCTAGGCTGAATAATGGAACCCACGGAGCTCAGGGGGATTAGAGGAGATCGATAACTGGCAACCCAGAGAGCTGGCCCATAATCTACATCAGCCATGTAGGAAAATACATTACTGCGACTACAAAGCCTATTAACAAACCCACAGGTCGTGCATTATTGAATGGATGTTGGTTTTATGAGGCCCCCGTTCAAAGTGGAAAGGAGTGGGGAGGATGAAAAAAAAGAGGGACAAACATAAATTATGCAGCCACTCCAGGCTCTACTGCAGCTCCCTCTCGAAAATATTGCTTTTGTTTTCGCTTTAATTGGATTCATAGTTTGAAAGCTTTATCAACGGGCGATTGTGTGTGTGCACTTGGCCTGCAGTGGCCACTTAAGTGGTCCTGCCGTGATGGTTGCTTGTGCAGAATGAGAGTGGTTTCCTGCAGAGGGTTTGCTCCTCTATCCTGGAGATCCACAGGGAATTGACCATGCTGCGGCCGCCAATAGATGAGATGCTGGGGAGCAGAAGAGGCCGAACGGTCAACATTAGAGCTGAGTGAACAATCTAACGTCTGCTGTAAACCAGTGGTTATCAACTCCAGCAGGTTTTGTTTTATTGTTAGGCCGCTAACCCTTTCCTATACAGCCCCCTACGTTCTAGGCAGTATCCAGAAACACCCACATCCACATTCATATCCAAGCGCAAACTCCAAAGTACTAGGTATAAAGTGCAATGCGTTGATGGTGATGTTGTGTTGCTTTCTGCACAGTAGCTGCCCAGAAAGTATAAAGTGTACATGCTGTTACACAAAAAAAAAAAGCTTTGTAGAAAAGCTGGGTAATGGTGTCATTGACACCCCCTGATGTTCTAGGTATTAACTAGATAGGTGTGAGGTACAAACTCCAAAGTACTAGATAACATGATGGTAAGTTCTGAGTTTATCTAAATTACTCTTCCAATGCCAAACATACACACACACACCCACACATTATCTAAATTGCTTATGCTTGTGGTTCGCAGTGACTGCTGGAGTCTATCCCAGTGCTCATTGGGCACGAGGAATGGAAACAACCTGGACATCACAGGGCCAATGCTAAACTGGTAGACATTAAAATGAAAAAGTACACAATAAAATATCTCAAACATTTGGAGTAACAACATGGTACAAACATATGTCATATGTTTATGCTAAGGGGTACATCACTAATGTCTCCAAGTAGCGGGTGACTTATATGGTGTAAAGTGACGACACAACATACAATGTTTTCTGAAATAAATGGTAATAACCCAACAGAATCAGATGAAGGATTACAGGTACAGTCTATATAAGACTGTGTAGTGTATTCATGTATCACATGTGTCGCCTGACACTTTTTCCCCAAAATCTGTTTAGGTGCCACATACTTACCGAGTTAATAACTAGAACCCCTAATATTTAGATTTCCATGTAATTTACTTGAACTGCTACTGGAACCTAACATCAACCATCATGCTTCCCAAAATATGTACCTAGCACTTTGAGATTTGTGTCTTACACATACATAGTTAGTTAACGAGTTGCCATTGGTTGCATAAGAGCATGTTTTATTTGGTGAGGTTTAAGCAAACAGCATTGAATATTAACCTGTTTTTGGGTCAAGACTTAACGATAAAGGACACATGTTTGTCCTAAGGCAAAACCAGCTGAGGACCACTGCAGCAAACAGCAGCAAAAAAAAAAATAAAAACATGATAAATAGAGGAGCCAAAGAGCATGAAGTGTGGCCTGTAGAGTGAGGCGAGATGTTTATCATTTCTTGGTGGGTCAGCAGAAGGGTCTTTTATGGCTGTTACACGGAGCAGGCCTGGGGAAAATTCCTGATCTCCTCACTTCCTCACTCAGATAACTGCTGTGTAACACTCCACACTCTTGAAAATAAATTGTTCTTGGCTTGAGCGTATAGTTCTAGGGAAAACCTGATGCTTCTTACTGCAAGGCCCCCTAGTGGCCATCTTGAGGGTGGAATGTAAAGCCACTCGAATATTTTAATATATAGGATCAAGTAAAACATATTTATTTGGACTCTCTGTGTGTGTTGAATGTTGTTGGGAATGTAGTGAGCAATGAGGAGTGAAAGGGGAGTGATGAGGACCCCCTGATGTGAAAAAAAAAAATTACACCTCTCCACAAAGATGGCTGTGGTGCGATAAAATGGACAGTTGCAGCTTTCTTTATATCAAACAGTCCTGCACAACTGACACAATAAACACATTGTATGGAAATAAAAAAATACACTTATATATAATAAATGTTGACCTGCTCGCTTTCCTATAGAGAGCAAAATACAGATCTCATTGAAAATATTAATTGATGGTGATGAAGAAGTTCATTTGAGGGTCTTCCAAAACTAGTAGAAATTGCATTTTATTATTAGTATAAGAACCTTTACATTACCTCGAGAGTGAATTATAACAACATTTTTCATATTCATACATTCTATGTACAAAAATGGTTATTTCAGTAAACCTTCGAGTGGTTCTTCAGGGAACCAAAGGTGGTTGTTCTATGTAACCCTTTTTAGTTCTATTTGTCACCTTTACCCTTTATTTCAGGTAAATAAACTACTTGGAGCCTTTACACTCTGTAGCTTCCACAAAGAGGAAAAATAATATGGTAGCCACTCAAATTTTATATAAGAATAACATTCTAAAAAAAAAAAAAAAATCTAAAAGAATTTCACTTCATTTATGCCATCAGCTTATAGGTACTCTGTTTCTTAAGTAAAGACCATGGTTCTAAATAGAACATTAAATTGTTCTTTGCATGGTGATATTGTTCTTAGGATTAGTGGCAGTCATGTGCTAGAGGTTAGAGGACCATACGGTCGCCGGTTCGATCCCCAGCACCGACAGTACTGAATCTGAATCAATCTGAAGCACCATTCTGCTGTGAAAAGAACCATTATTTTTTATTATTTAAATGTTAGAAAAAAAGTGCTTTAGATATAAAGATTATAGAAAAAGATTCTTATTAAGGTCCCTAAAATGCTATACAGGATTATAAATACATTTATGGCATTTGGCTGATGCTCTTATCCAGAGTGACTTACAGTTTGATCATTTTACACAAGTAGGTGAAGGTAGTGTTAGGAATCTTGCCCAAGGACTCTTATTGGTATGGTGTTTACCCAGATGGGGGATTGAACCCTAGTCTACAGCATAGAAGGCAGAGGTGTTAACCACTACACTACACCAACCACCAACCATAAATACCTTTAATTGATGTAGAACTTTCACAATACATGGAAGTTCTTTAAACTTCTAACACATTGTTGTATTAAGTTAAATGCTAAGATGAAAAGTTATTATTTTGAGACAATAAGTCATCATTTCAAGATATAAAGTATTTTTAAGAAATAATATATTCTTTAATAGTAGAAGTCTTTATTTATATAGCAACTTTTATATACTAAAATGTTGCTGAATGTGCTTAAGTAAAAAAAACTATTTTACTTTCAAAAAGTCATCATTTTGATGTATGTATTCAGTATTTTAGGACTATAAGTCATTGTTTTGAGACTAAGCTAAATGCTCAGAAGAACTTTATTTGACATATAAGTCAATATTTTGAGATAATAGGCCAATATATTGAAATATTTAGTCAATATTTGGAGAGAAATTATTATTTTGAGATATTAAATCAATATTTCAAGAAATAAGTGTATATTTAGTAATAATACATTCATATTTTGAGAATATAAATCACTAATTTGAGAAAGTCCGTCTGTCGAGACAATAAGTCAATATTATTGACAGTAATATTTATTCAGTATTTTAGGACATAATCATTATTTTGAGTTTAAGCAAAATTCTGAGAAGAAAACTCTTGAGGTGCTATGTCAATATTTTAAGTCAATAAATCATTGGAAGTATAAGTTAATAGTTTGAGCTAATAAGTCAGAAAATAAGTGACTAATTTCAATATTTTGAGAAAATATCACTATTTTGAGATTTTAATTCAAGGTTTTGAGACATTAAGTCATTATTTTGAGATAATGCTGCTAGAAACTGAGAAGGACTAAAAACAGGAGAGGTTTTTCTCCTTTGTGTGGTGAGAGAGGGCTTCCATAGTTGAGAGCACGCTATAATAAAAGAGGAATGTGTTTTCATTTCCGAGCTGATTTAGCTCACATGCATGCTTGGCTTTTTACACTTCACTTCAGGTTTATCCCATTTTCAGAAACTCCTGGCAGCTGGAATCTGATCGGTCCGGATTTGGAAAAGCATAACCGTGTGAACAGACAGGCCATCTCCGCTCCCTGTCCTAATCTCCACAATTTGCCGTGGCTGATAAAATTTTAATGAGGAATAAACATAATGGCCTCAGAGAGATTAACATAAACTGAGGGATAAGTGTTCAGCTGCCACGCTGCCTCACACACAGGAGAGAGAGGCATTAAATAAATACACGTATTATCACCAAACGGCCCATTCGCATCCATATTTATCTACAGAGTGCAGTACATGGCCACAGTCACCCTGAATAAAGTCCCCCCTTAGCACTGCCGCTCGGACCTTGTGTGCAGCACAGCAGAAACTGGATCAAACAAACCCAAAATTATCAGAGAGCAGTAACACGCAGAATGTGAAACAGAGGGACTGATTAACCCTTTGAACCCTTTAAATGCCTCAAAATCTAAAACTGCAGGGTCGTAGGAACATCCTGCACTCTTGTGATATCAAGGCTTTGTGAAAGTAATAGATGCTTAAATATACATTCAGGAAAAGTTCGTTGTTAGAGTGTTTTATTTTAGCCTACTGTACTCTTAAAATGTCACTGTGCCTTTTAGAATACTGCTTTTGTTGTTTTTTTTTGTGTACAGTATAAAACAGTGGTATCCAATTTTATCCGTAAAGGGCTGATGTGACTGCAGGAGGCCACCTGATTAAACAAGCAGAGTCAGGTGTGCTCCAGTAACCTGCACCCACACCTGCCCTTTATGGATAAGACTGGACACCTCTGGTGTATAAAAATGTTCAGTGAGGATGTCAATAAACAAACATTTCCTATTTTTGTGTATTGAAGTTGGTAATGGTCTTATATTTCCTGTTCTAGTGTATAGACCTGTTTATTGAGGCTGTTTACAGACAAACACCTTCTATAATAGCTTATAGGAGAATTGATTAAGGTTGTTTACAGACTAATATCTCCTAATCTAATGTTTAGGAGCATTTACTGAGGCTGTTTACAGACACACTAATAAGGGTCACTTAATAATAAAAAAATATTATAGGAGAATTGATTAAGGTTTATGGGCTAATATCTCCTTTTCTACTGTATCGGAACATTTATTGAGGTTGTTCATGGACTAATGTCTCCTAGTGTATAAGAATGTTTATTGAGGCTGTTTACAGACTAATATCTTATATTATAGCATATAGGAGAAATGATTTTGGTTGTTTATTGACTATTATATCCTATTCTTGTGTACAGAACAATTTATTAAAGTTGTTTCCAGATTAATAGAAGTGTATAGGACTGTTTATTGAATATGTTTATGGACTAATATCTTCTATTCTAGTATATGGGACCATTAATTTAGGCTTTTTATGGACTAATATCCTAATTCCTTGTGTGTTCATTGAGGTCATTTGTTATATTATCTTCTAGTGCACAGGACTATTTATTAAGGTTTGTATGGACTCATATCTCTTACTGTAGTGTATAGGACCATGTATTGAATTGTTTATGGATTAATATCTCCTGTTGTAGTGTGCAGGAGTGTTTATTGACGTCTGTGTATCATCTAGTCAAGCATGCATATGTTTCTTTGTTGAGGCTGTTTATGTACTAATATCACTTTCTCCATCCAAACCAGCCATTAAGGGTGTACTTTGTGTACTTCTGGTGCCGGTCCCAAGCCCGGATAAATGGTGAGGGTTGCGTCAGGAAGGGCATCCGGCGTAAAACTTATGCCAAAACTATCATGCGGATCACAGATATGATTGACATACCAAAGATTAGATGGTGGAAGCTGAAGGAGGAGGATGGTTGCAGGCAGTTCAGGGAAAAATTGCAACAGGCCCTTGGGGGCAGTGAGGAGCTACCTGAGGACTGGGAAACTACAGCTAAGGTGGTGAGAGAAACTGGCAAAAATGTTTTGGGTGTTTTGTCTGGTCAGAGGAAAGAAGACAAGGAAAGTTGGTGGTGGAATGAGGAAGTCCAGGAGAGTATTCCGAAGAAGAAGGCAGCTAAGAAAAAGTGGGATAACCAGAGAGATGAAGGAAGTAAGCAGGAGTACTGTGAGGCTAGTCGCATAGCGAAAAGAATGGTGGCAAAGGCAAAGCCTCAGATCTATGATGAGCTGTATGAGAGGATGGACAGTAAAGAAGGAGTAAGGGACTTGTATCATTTGGCTAAACAGAGAGATAGAGCTGGAAAGGATGTACAGCAGATTAGGCTGATAAAGGATAGAGAGGGAAATGTACTAGTGAGTGAACAGAGAGTGTTGAGTAGATGGAAGGAGTACTTAGAAGAACTAATGAATGAGGAAAATGAGAGAGAGAGGAGGACAACGGGGGAAGAGATAATGGATCAGGAAGTGCAGAGAATTGGTAAGGTGGAAGTGAGGGCAGCTTTAAAAAGGATGAAGAATGGAAAGGCAGTTGGTCCAGATGACATACCTGTGGAGGTATGGAGATGTTTAGGAGAGAAGGCAGTGGAGTTTTTAACCAGGTTGTTTAACAAAATCCCGGAGAGAGGATGCCTGATGAGTGGAGAAGCAGTGTATTGGTCCCCATTTTTAAGAACAAGGGTGATGTGCAGAGCTGCAGTAACTACAGAGGTATAAAGTTGATGAGCCACACCATGAAGGTATGGGAAAGAGTTGTTGAAGCAAGGCTAAGGCGAGAGGTTCAGATCAGTGAGCAGCAGTTTGGTTTCATGCCCAGAAAGAGTACCACAGATGCAATTTTTGCGTTGAGAGTGTTGGTAGAGAAGTACAGAGAAGGTCAGAAGGAGCTACATTGTGTCTTTGTGGATCTAGAGAAGGCATATGATAGGGTGCCAAGAGAGGAACTGTGGTACTGTATGAGGAAGTCAGGTGTAGCTGAAAAGTATGTTAGGGTGGTGCAAGACATGTATGAGGATAGTGAGACAGTGGTGAGGTGTGCAGTTGGAGTGACACATGGTTTCAAGGTGAAGGTAGGGTTACATCAGGGATCAGCTTTGAGCCCCTTCTTGTTTGCAATGGTGATGGAAAGGTTGACAGATGAGGTCAGGCAGGAGGCTCCATGGACCATGATGTTTGCAGATGACATTGTAATCTGTGGTGAGAGTAGAGAGCAGGTGGAAGAGAATCTGGAGAGGTGGAGGTTTGCACTGGAGAGGAGAGGAATGAAGGTCAGTAGAGACAAGATGGAATGCATGTGTGGGGGCAGGTGGAAAGGTGAAGATGCAAGGAGTAGAAGTCGTAAAGGTGGATGACTTCAAATATCTTGGGTCAACCATCCAGAGCAATGGACAGTGTAGAAAAGAGGTGAAGAAGAGGGTGCAGGCAGGATGGAGTGGGTGGAGACGGGTGTCAGGACTGATGTGTGACAAAAGGATAGCAGCAAGAGTGAAAGGGAAGGTTTACAAGACAGTAGTGCGTCCTGCTATGATGAATGATTTGGAGACTGTGGCTCTGTCTAAAAGACAGGAGGCTGAGCTGGAGGTGACGGAGATGAAGATGCTGAGATTTTCATTGGGAGTGACAAGGACGGACAAGATTAGAAATGAGCAGATCAGAGGGACAGTGGAGTTAAAGCCAGAGAGGCCAGGTTGAGATGGTTTGGACATGTGTTGAGGAGGAATAGTGGATATATTGGTCAAAGAATGTTGGAGATGGAGCTGCCGGGTAGAAGGAGAAGAGGTAGACCTCAGAGAAGGTTTATGGATGTAGTGAAGGTGGACATGGATATGGTTGGTGTAAAAGTAGAGGAGGCAGTGGATAGGGCAAGATGGAGGCAGATGATCCGCTGTAGCGACCCCTAAAGGGAGCAGCCGAAAGAAGAAGAAGATCACTTTCTCCTAAAACCCCTTAACTAATATGCTCAATATGGGGATAGAGTGATAATATGTGAGGTTATTGTAAAAAATTACATGATTATTGACACACAAAGATATGCAAATGCAGAAAGATCGTAGGGCTGAAAGCGTTAAACAGATAACAAAGGGTTTGAACGATGTGATCAATCAGACTCTATCGCTATCCATCTCCATTCCCAGCACCAGTCTGTCATGTCCTGTGGTTTAGCATGAGGGCTAATGAGAGGAGGCAGCAGGGAGGTGTATAAAAGCAAGTGTTCCGCTGAATTTCGCTCGACACATGTGACCAGCTCACCCATGTCTCCTCTCATGAGCGCTAACACACCTAGATCCAGCTCAGGAGATGTTCTGCTAGATAATGATAACATTCAGTATCACAATGCAACAATGAAAACTGAATCTTTTCATCTGGAGAGTAAAAACACTATATAACTATAGGAATGTAATAAAAAGTAACAAGGATTTCTGAACAAATTAATTAATATTAATCAATAAGTTGGTTAGGAAAATAAAGTTAGAAGAGCAAACGGTTCACTGGGTAAATGTTTACTACTCAGATAAATGGCTTTACATCTCATTCTCTCTGATGGCTTTTGTGCAATAATGTACATCTAAGAGTATCACAGTGTTTGATAATCTTTAAATTAGCATGAATAAAGTTAATTTAACATTAACACAGTTAATGAGCTTCCTCGCTGCTGAGGAATGTCTGAAACCTGATGCAGTTTGTTTTGTCGGGACCGTGTTCTTCATTTAAAAATGACATCAAAGCAAATCTTGTCCAGTATTGTAAACAATAACCACATAAAAAGCACATTTACAGAACAAAGAAACTTTTTTTTCTTTCCGGAGCTCTTCGCCCAAATATAGTCAATCAACCAAGACATGTTTACTTCTTTAGTTTTAACCCTGGAGCTATGAGGCTAGAGGAGGGAAAAACGTATCATCTACCATCTTCATAAGTCTTTTTTTTTTTTTTAAAAGGCCAGGCTGTCATAACATATGGACCAGTAAAAAAATATGCTAAATGCACATGAATAGATTTCAAAACACCTTTTCTTTTCCCCTGTAAAGTTTTGTAAATGTTCTAGAGATACAAGGTTTCACTATAACACTCTGTGTTTACAAGCAAAGATTTTTTCCAATCTGATTGAATACATTCTGATGATCGATTAAGACTGAGGTGTTCATTTTCTCACTCTACTCCACAATCTGTTTACATGCACAGTACAAGCAAGCCAATCCAAAATTACATGCATGCATGGAGAACCACTTAGTGTAGATGTTACCAGGACAATGAGCATCACATGAGTCCAGTCAGAGTGAGATGAGCAGCAGTGAGCAGTGCTTGTGTTCTTATTTACTTTAAAATTATGTCAGACTCAGGAAAACATACTTTACATGTGCTTATTAAACAAGGAATGTGTTCTGAGACACATAAGCTGGACGCCCATCCCTCTGCTATCTTTTTAAGATCAGAGCATATACTTCATCTCCTCTGCAGGCCAGTTTCTGCTCCCGCCATGTTGAACATTATAAACTTTTACAATGATGGGAACGAACATGAGCGGAAAACACTTAAACTTTCTGATTGGCAGGATTACTCACCTCATTCAATCAGATAGAAATTATATTCTGAATGGCCTCATCACGCTAGTCTATTCCAATTCAAATGTATACATGGATCTGTTCTATTTATTAACATATTTTTAGGCTTTGTCTAAACGTGGCTAGTGACTAAATGTTTGCACTCAACCAGCAAAAATGCAAGCGCTCCTTCGTTTGGGCATCTCATGCATCGCTATAGATGAATTATCACTCGGCACTACCTGCCATCAACATCAGACACACTCCACTCAGGCTGTAACTGACTGCTCATTCATTTTCCATTACAGCAACAGCCGTCAGACACGGACAAACAGCAGCTTTCCGCCGAGCGCCGGCGCGCCTATGATTCCTTTGGCATCCATAACATGCCAATTAATCTGTCATAATTCTACATCAGCGTGACCTCCATGGAAACGGACACTGTAAATGTCTAATTGAGTTGGATGTTTGTCTTTCGCTGTCACTGTCAGAGGTCTAAAATGGTGAACAAGGCACAAAGCAGCACCTTCCAAGCTTTAAATGTTAATTCCAGCCCTGAACTGAGCGTGACCATGGTGAGCATCAGCAGTCATGGGCCTTGTTTACATGTGTGTCATGTTTATTTATGTAACTCTCATAACATTTTAAAATATTATTATTTCTTGATAGTAATCTTTCATTTCACAAACACATGAGCAGCAGCTTTTCCTCCAGCCTGCTTGACCCTGCATGCTCAATCACCACATTCGATTCGGCCTGTTTTCACGATTAGCTTGCAGCCGAGCATACGAAACACGATCACAATAGCTACCTGTGCTAATGCGCTGCAGCATAACGGCCCTTTTAGGGGCAAGGTGTAATTATTTCATGCCAAACTGTTATTTATCTGTAATGGCACTCCGCAAAAGGTAATGATTCTGCTTCAGTAGAAAGGGGTGAAAAGCCTTCATGGAAGCAAATTAAATGTCAGGCAGCTGTCTTTGATTCTTTTAAACCACGCTCTAATTAGTTACAAAAGCTATACATCACGGATATCATCCGCACGTGTCAGTTCGGTGGGGAATTGCTTGATAGGCGCGCACACAAACACACACAAACACTTTTTAAAAATCTCATTAGCCGTGAAGGTGCAGTTTCATCTCCAAAGCTGCTGTCTTTGTGTCATACATCACAGAGCTGCTCAAATCAGAAGCCCGCTGATCGAGCAGCAGTAATGGCTGATAAGAGAAGATGTCATGCCAGCTGATCGCTGTTTCAGGTACAATCTGACTGCGACGAGCCCAAAAAAATACATCCTCGCTGCTTTGGGACAAACTACAGAGGAGCTTTCTCAAAGTAATAGTTCGGCGAGAAATCAAACTTACACGATTTTCCAGCTTACTCTAAACATAGCTTGGTGTGTGAATGTAGCTAACAAGCAATTAGCATGGTGCACTGCCAGAGTAAAGTGAGCTAATAAAAGTGCATATTCAGATGTAGAAAGTATCCATTCAATTGTTTAAACACACAGGAGTACATGCCATTGCTGATCTATCAATCTATTTTGGTTTTAACTTTATTTATACATATTATATATACTGTGGGGTCCAAACATCTGAGACCATCCATCCATCCATTCATCCATTGTCATCCACTTATCCGAGTCTGGGTTGTGGTGGCAGCAGCCTAAGCAAAGAGGCTCTCTCTCTCAGGCCTCCCTCTCCCCCGCCACCTCCTCCAGCTCTTCCGGAGGGACACCGAGGTGTTTCCAAGACAGTCGAGAGATATTATCCCTCTAACGTGTCATGGGTCTTCCCTGGAGTCTCCTCCCCATTGGACATGTCTGGAACACCTCCCTAGGGAGGCGTCCAGAGGCTGTCCTTACCAGATGCCCGAACCACCTATACTGGCTTCTCTCAACGTGGAGGAGTAGCGGCTCTACTCCGAGCCTCTCCCGAATCGCCGAGCTTCTCACCCTATCTCTAAGGGAGAGTCCGGCGACCCTGCAGAGAAAGCTCATTTCAGCCGCTTGTATCCGCGATCTCGTTCTTTCGGTTACTACCCAAAGCTCATGACCTTAGGTGAGAGTCAGAACGTAGATTGATCAGTAAATTGATAGCTTCGCCTTCTGGCTCAGCTCTCTCTTCAGACGCTGCACCAATGCCTGTCAACCTCTTGCTCCATTCTTCCTTCGCTCATGAACAAATTCCTGAGATATTTAAACTCCTCCACTTGGGGCAAGAATTCCACCCTTTTCTGACTGAGGACCATGGTCTCCGATTTAGAGGTGCTGATTTTCATCCCAGCCGCTTCACACTCGGCTGCAAACTGGTCCAGAGACAGCTGGAGGTCCCAGCCTGATGATGCCAACAGGACCACATCATCCGCAAAGAGCAGACGTGAAATCCTGAGGCCACCATACCGGACACCTTCTGCCATTTGGCTGTTCCGAACAATTATGTCCATAAAAGTTATGAACAGAATCAGTGACAACGGACAGCCCTAACTGGAAACTAATCTGACTTACTGCTGTCTATACAAATCAAGCTCCTGCTCTGCTTGTACAGGGACTGAATGGTCCGTAACAATGAGCCCCTCACCCCGAACTCCCGGAGCACTCCCCACAGGATCCCCTGAGGGATGCGGTCGAATGCCTTCTCCAAATCCACAAAACACATGTGGACTGGTTGGGCGAACTCCCACGCACCCTCCAGGACCATGGTGAGGATAAAAAGCTGGTCCAGTGTTCCACTACCAGGGCAAACCCTGCATTGTTCCTCTTGTAGCTGAGATTCTACTATCAGTCAGTCTTCTCCAGTACCCCTGTATAGACCTTACCGGGTAGGCTGAGAAGTGTGAGACCCCCTGATAGTTGGAACACACCCTCTGGTCCCCTTCCTTAAAAAAAGGGACCACCACCCCAGTCTGCCATTCCAGGGGGACTGCCCCAGATGTCCACATGATGTTGCAGAGGCGTGTCAGCCAAAAAAGCCATACAACATCCAGAGCCCTCAGGAATTCCGGGTGGATCTCATCCATCCCTGGTGCTCTGCCACCAAGGAGTTTTCCAACCACCTTGACTAGCTCAGCCAGTGATGGATGGACCCTCGCCCGGATTTCCAAGCTCTGCCCCCTCTAGGGAAGGATCGTTGGTGGGATTGAGAAGATCCTTGAAGTATTCCTTCCACTGTCCAATGACATACCCAGTCAAAGTCAGCAGCCCCCCCAGCCCCACTGTATACAGTGCTGGTCAGGAACCGCTTTCCTCTCCTGAGGTGCCTGGCGGTCTGCCAGAACCTTCTCGGTGCCTGTCGATAGTCTTTCTCCATGGCCTCACCAAACTCCTCCCACACCCAAGTTTTTGCCTCAGCAACTGCCGAAGCCGCGACCTGCTTGGCCCTTCAGTACCCATCACTTCTGAGACCACTTTGACAATTTGGGATGGAAATCCAGAAATAAACAACTGAACATTTTTAGAATTTTGAGTTAAAAAAATTAAGTTATGACAAGTGAAATGAAGAGGAGATATAGAAGAATATGAATATTGAAGAATGTGAATATTTCTAGCTCACTGTTTAAATTTAATCTGTGAAATTGAGCATGTTGAGGTCTTTGTATTAAAAGGTCAGATTGTTTTTAGTCTGATCTCTCTCTTATCTTCAGTCTCTCAGATGGGTTTCATTTGCTGATCAAAGACTTTTATACAAACTTACATAGTCCATGCAAATTAAGTACACGCTGTCATTTAAACCAAAAGACACGCAACCAAATACTGAGAAATTCTGAAATTAGAAACGCAAAGATTCTACTTGTCATTCAAATTGCTATGCAGCGCTCTGCTACATTTTTCATTCATCAACGTACAAATAATGTAAATGTACCCGCAAAGGGACACCAGTGGTTTTAAGGTCCAGGTATGTACCTTAAATAAGTTTTTCCAGATGAAACGTATATATTTGTACCTTTTCATAACCTAATGTTTTAAAGCAGAACAATAAAATCAAAAGCATGGAGAGGGGATGGGCTGTGTGGAGGCAGTACAACAAACAAAGCACCTAGGCATGCAGACTGCTTCTATAAACATTTGGGAAAGAATGCGTCACTCTCAGAAGCTCAATGAATTCCCGTTCTCTGGAGTGACAAATCATGCTTCTCTGGGTTTGGTGATTGCCAGGAGAACTTGTCTGACTGTGCTGTGCCAAGTGTAAAGTTTGGTGGAGGGGGGTTATGGTGTGGTGTTGTTTTTCAGGAGCTGGGCTCGGCGCCTTAGTTCCAATAAATTGAAGTCTTAATGCTTCAGCAGACCAAGAGATTTGGGACAATTTCATGCTCTCAACTTTGTGGGAACAGTTTGGGGATGGCTCCTTCCAACATGACTGCGCACCAGTGCACACAGCAAGGTCCATAAAGACATGGATGAGTGAGTTTGTGGAAGAACTTAACTGGCCTGTACAGTGTCTTGACCTCAACCTGATAGAACACCTTTGAGATGAAATAGAGCAGAGACTGTGAACCAGGCCTTCTTGTCGAACATCAGTGTCTGACCTCACAAATGCGCTTCTGGAAGAATGATCAAAAATTTCTGTAAACACACTCCTAAAGCCACTTTCCATACACTGTAGACTGGTTCAATCCCCTGCCTGGGTAAGCACCCTACACTATACCGATAAGAGTCCTTGGGCAAGACTCCTAACACCACCTTCGCCTACCTGTGTAAAAATGATCAAATTGTAAGTCGCTCTTGATGCTCTTGAAGAGCATCAGCCAAATTCCATAAAATGTAATTTTGGCAATATAGTATATATATTGTATATCTCCATTGTAAATGTGTTGCAAGTTCATGTTTTACAGCAGTAACAGTCAAACACCAGCACTGTCCTCCAGCAGAACCAACAAATCAGTATGCAGTATTCAAGTCAGGTAATGCAGCACTGCCACTAAACTGCCGCTAAACTGTTTTAGGCAGAATCTCAAACAACTTCCTACAAAGTGCAGCATGTAGCTCTTAAAATGATGGCTACTGCATTGAAACAGAGCACAGTGTGTCTAATAGAGAACCACTTTGGATTTGGCACTTAAAATAAACTTGTATCAATTAAAAAGCTACTTTATTTAACTGAAACATGACAAAAAAAAATAAAAAATTGGAGTTAACCTAATCAAAATTATCTAACTGCAGTTGGACTGATATTACTTGGAATGCACAATAATATATATGTTGTGTTGGGACGGGTAAATGTAAATACATTTTGGCCAATCTATCCCTTTAAAGCCTTACATGTGTATTTTCCAATTTTTCTGCACATTCTATGCCATCCAGGCAGGCCCATCCGGAGCAAAGGTAATGAGCATTACGTGATGGTGTTCTCTATGACTCGATATGTGAGTCACATGGTGAAGCAGAGGTCAAAGGTCAGACTAAGCCTCAGATGCGGACGTATGGTGCTGAATCACACCAGGAGGATTAAAGACTCCACAAGCTGGCCTGAGTGAAAAACATAGACACAGCAATAATAAAGGGATGTGCTTGAAAATACAATACAGTGAATATTACTGCATTATATACCTGCAGAACAACAATATTCATTTACACCTCAGCTATATTAGATTACAGAAAAACTGACCAATAAACAGAAATGATGTGGATGCATCCTCCAATAATAGCAGTTGTTAGATTATTTAAACAAAGTCAGAAAGTATATGACTGATTTCCAGCAGGGTTTTGTTTGTATCAGTTTCACATTATATTATTAATTAATTAATTTATTTATAGTACATGAGAAGATGGTTATGTACACTCTCTCTCCAAAAGTATCTAGACACACTTTTAAAGAGTGATTTTAGCGAGTCGTTGCTGACCCATGGACTCAAATTCGGCCAAATTCTAAGACTCTTCCTTCCTTAGTTACTGTTGCTATGTCTGTCAAACCTTCAGCACGGTGTACTTGGTAACATCCATAAAGCTACAGTCACACTAGATATTACTGTTCGTGTCACCTTGTCACCAAATCTGGTCCATAAATTGACAACAAAAACATGTTGGTACAGTTAACAAGATGGCTAACTTGCTAATCATGAAAAGTGAAGCAAAAATGAGTTTTTACATAACTTCAAAGTTTGGTGGTGGTAGTGCAGCTGCAGTTAGCCAATGAGCTAACCCTGCAGTTCGCAAGCTAGCAAAAATACAACTAGCATAAACAGTAAAAATACAAAAGTGAATAAAAATATATCAGATAATTCCATAGTCACCACAGCATATCATTGCTGTCTCCATTTTTGTTATTTTTCAGTTTTTTACAAAATAAAAAAACAAAAATACATTTAATGAAAAATGGACTAAAACAAACGGCCCAAAATGACTTGTAAAAAGTCTGGTTCCAATGACTTACATTAAAAACAAAGTTTTCATTTTGAAGATATGAGGTTTTCCTCTGACAACAGTGATATATACATATATACAAGGTTTTATTAAAAAAAAATTCTGGAAGAAAAGCAGCTCTGATCATCAGAACTGATATGTGTGCACGGTCAGTCAAAGAAAGCATGAAAGGAATTTTTTAGAAAGCTTTTTTTAACTGACTTTTTCTTTGCTTTTCGTTTGAAGTGCTGACCTTCTGATCTTGTCAAAAAGCATTGCCCTGCAAGTGTGAAGGAAGAGATCCAATTTGGTGTTTGATTTCAGAACATGAATGCGGCCATTCTGTATAGAGAACAGCACACTATGATGCAGCACGCCTTTCTGAGAGGAATGAGTAACGAAAGGAAGCAGTTCATTTCGTATGCTGAAACAATGTGAGAGACACTGAGCTGAGTCCCTTCACGCTATTTACTTATGCCATAATGTACTCAGTCAGCAGAGATGTGTTTGGTGCTTAAAGTGTCTCTGTTTAGTTTTAGCACTGGGGCTACAAGGCTAATGTAGCAAAAAAGCAATGGAAGCTTGTATCCCACCAATTAACATGGTGCAATCCCTATCAAAACCACATAAGCAAGTCTTTACAGGGGCATTCCACCATTTTTTAGTGCGAAAATTTCTGGTTTTGTTGAGATGTAAACAAAGTCATGCAGAGTGGTTTGGTGTGAAATGTTCCGTTCTAGAGAAACTTATTCATTCAGAATTGTTCTCAGTGGTTGTGATAGGAACCAGATGTCCACCTCTACAAGCTCCCTCACAAAAAGATATTACATGAAATGGTTATGAATACACTGCCTGATACCTTAGACATTGTTTTCCGATAGTTATGGGAAGATTTTGGCCCTAAAATCCGTTTATGGATGGAGGAATGTGCAATATGCATGTTGTGCAGCACCATTCTCCCCCAAGAAAACATATTATTTCCGATTCTCCACTATTTTTCAGTCATCAACACACCATGTTAACTTAAAAGGCATATGAATGTTTAAGGGTGGTTTTGGATAATAAATAAAATGGCTGTATTTGTGTTGTAGTCATGGCGACCCCTGGTTCCTGTCATAACCACTGTAAAGCAATCTGAGTCTCTATAATCAACCATTTCACACCCAACCACTCTGAATGACTCTGTTTACATCTCAAACACTGAAACTGTTTGGGTAAAAGCTTCTCATTACTTGCTATAGCTAGAAGTCAAGGCACCATTTATGTCCTGGTTGATCCACTACATTTGAGCTGAAAATGGAAAACAGTGTAAATGTTTTTGCTGAACTGCTGCATTCAATGCGGTCAGAAACATTTCCCAGGCATCTCAGGGTGAAACGCTACTTTGTGTGAGCAGGTTCTATGCTTTTAGTTTCCACGGCGACTAAAGCGTGTCTGACTCATGCGTGACCTTCCAGTTAGCCGTCATTAAGGCTGCTCCCTGTCATCACCGCCGATTGTTGTGTGTATGAGTTGTCTGGCTCATCAGATGTCTGTTTCTTTTTTTGTGATTTATGAATGCTCACAGACACAGAGACCCGCCATACAGACCTTTTTACTTTGGTTTTCACGGCTCTGCAGCATGCAGGGTTCCAGCACGCTTTCTTTCACATCATGCAATAAAGCTTCCTTTTCAATTCATTTTGAAGGTGCATTCACATTATGGCTCTTTAAACAAGAGGTGCCACATCTGGTAAATAAGAAGCAGGATGCATTTTGCTGGCATTTGACTGGCAAATTGAGGTATATGCAAACATCTGAGGCCAACTTACAAAATTTGTTGTTTTATAAAGAGAAAAGAAGTACACAGCCTCTGTGGCAAACTGCTTTTTATTATTATTCTTTTTTATTACATTTTCTGCAAACAATATTGTGCATTTATCTACTATGTGAATAACTCAAAAATATAAGAAAATGATTTATACATTGATTGATACAACATTATCTTGGCAGGTAATCATGATAAATACTTTTTTGTCCAGCTAGGAGTCATTCTGTTCATGTTTTAGGAGTTTAATAATAAATAATAAATTACATTTATATAGCACCTTTCACAAACCCAAGGTCGCTTCACATAGCAAAAAAAAAACACTATAAAAACAAAAAACACTATACAAAATAATGTGCACCTACTCTTCCTTTCAGAACAATTCTAGCTCTGCGACATTCTTGCATGCACAGCACCCATGGATTTTCAGTGATGTCAAGGTCGGGGGACTGTGAGGGTCATTCCAAAAGCTTCAGTTTGAGCTTCTCAGATTAGTTCATGATAGACTTTGAGGGATGTTTTGGGTCATTATCCTGCTGTAGAAAGCTTTGTTTTTTTGACTGATATTTAGTCAAATCCATTTTTATGTCTACTTTTATAATGTTTCTTATGACACTGGCTTTTAAATCATAACAGATCCACTCCTATGCTTAATAGTCAGTACGGTGTTCTTTGCATCACATGCTGCCACTATCTTTTTCCAAGCATGCTGTTGATTATTGTAGCCATAGAGTTCATAACACTTGTTTCGAACACATCTCTGACTTATCTAAAGGTTTTGCCTTCTTCAGATGATGGCTTTTGTGGTGAGGTCACTTGTAAAGTTTCCTTCTTATGACTCTTTTGTGCAGATCATGTTTGTACAAGCAACATTGCACAGTAAAAAATGGTGCACCACCACTCCTGTGTCAGCTAAACTTTCCTGCAGGTCCTTTGCTGTCATGATAGGGTTTTGCTTTGCCTTTTTGGTCAACATATGAGTCGTTCTATCTGAGAGTTTTCTTTAACTTTCAGATTTTCTTCGAGGTCCATTTGATCAATGTAATGCAGTGCTTAAAACTACTGCACTGTATGTTTTTCTAAGGTTCGGTGGTTTAGTGTGAAATGCTTCATTCTAAAGAAACATACTGAGTCAGAATTGTTCTGGTGATAGGAACCTAACGTCCACCTCTAAAAGTTTCCCTTATAGAATGTTAGCACATGATATGGATATGAATACACTGCCTGTTGTCTGAGACATTGTATTATGAAAGTTTTGAGAAGGTTTTGGCCTTAAAATCCATTCATGGTGGAGGGATACATGTAGATGGTTATGAAGCAAAATAGTCCTCAAAGAAAACTCATTATTTCAGATTTTCCACTATTTTGCCATCATGAACATTCCATATAAAACTCACAAAACAAGTGTAGGTTGACTGTTCATTTGAATAATAAATAAAATGGCTATATTTGTGTTGTAGTCATGGTGACTCCTGGCTCCTATCACCACTACTGTAAAGAGTCCCTACAATCAATCATTTGACACCAAACGAATGATTCCGTTTACACCTCAATGACTGGTTTATGGATTGAATTGGTAAAATCATTTGATTTCACAGTTAAGAAGGAAAAATCTAACATATATTAGGAAAGATAACCAAATAAATTAAGCTGACATCATATTTGGCTGTTATCCGATGAACTACTTCTTTATTATGCAGTTTATTGTAATGGTTTACAGGGTCTCTGCAATTGGTGTGAACCTGTCTTTTTGTGATCCATGCAGCTGTTAAATGTTTTAGAAGTACAGACAATGTCAATCGTACACTCAAAAATCCTCACAACATATCTTCATAATCCCGCCAATACTGTCCTGTACTGATTTCTTTTTCACTGAAGGTCATAGAGAGTTGTAGTCAGAAATATGACCAGCTTTTCATATGATGTCTTGAGGAGAGTCATAAAAAAGACAGTTTTCTACATTTCAGTGGTTCATTACAGTGTGTATGTGTGTGTCATGCACCAAGGAGAATTCCATTTTTGAGAGACGGCGAGTTGTCGTGGATGATTTTTGTTCAGAAGAGACGGAATAGAGGACGCTGTGAGTCGAATATCCGTGACATCACACATTACAGCTACAACATTTGAGCTAAAAAGGTGCTGCTGGTGAGATGCTCCCTGCATAAAGGTGAGTAATTCTAACTGTTCCAGTATCTTACGGGTCTGCAGGTCAGACAAGCTGTACAGAATGCTGTCAAAAACCCCATTCAACATAACAAGACATCTGTTGTATGCATGTATTTCTCTTGTCAAACTTAGCATGCTATCAGCACATTAAAGCAATACATTATTATTATCACAAATTATTTTCACAAAATTAATTCAGTCTATGTTGCAGACTGTGCTGGACAGACGCTTGTAGGAAAATGATGGATAAATCAATCATCAGCAAACTAAAAACAGCAGCGGTTTGTTTGAGCTCCAGTTCCCCTCGAGATCCTCCACAACCTATATAAATGAGACCAAGAGACTACAATCACAGTGGAGCTGAACCACTGACTGTATGTCATGCTATATTTCCAAAAGTATTCACTCATCCATCCAAATCATTGAATTTAAGTGTCCAATCACCTTCATGGCCACAGGTGTATAAAACCAAGTACTTAGGGATGCAGACTGCTTCTACAAATATTAGTGAAAGAATGGGTCACTCTCAGGGGCTCAGTGATACCGTGGTACCGTGATAGGACACCACCTGTCAAGCCCAGTCGTGAAATTTTCTCAGTACTAAATATTCCACAGTCAACTGTCAGTGGTATTATAACGAAGTGGAAGCGATTTGGAATGACAGCAACTCAGCCACAAAGTGGTAGCCTAAGTAAAATGACAGAGTGGGGTCAGCGAAAAGTGTGCAGAGGTCACCAACTTTCTTCAGAGTCAATTGCTACAGACCTCCAAACTTCATGTGGCCTTCAGATTAGCTCAAGAGCAGTGTGTAGAGAGCGTTGAATGCAGTAGTGTAAAGTATGCCACCACTCGACTCTAGAGCAGACTCTGGAGTGAGAAATCATGCTTCACCGTCTGGCATGGCCATGGCAATGGACGAGTCTGGGTTTGGTGGTTGCCAGGAGAATGATACTTGTCTAACTGCATTGTGCCAAGTGTAAAGTTTGGTGGAGGCAGGATTATGGTGTGGGGTTGTTTTTCAGGAGTTGGGCCCCTTAGTTCCAGTGAGGGGAACTCTTAATGCTTCAACAGACCAAGAGATTTTGGACAATTTCATGCTCCCAACTTCGTTTGAACAGTTTGGGGATGGCCCCTTTCTGTTCCAACATCTCTGCACACCAGGACACAAAGCAAGGTACATAAAGACATGGATGAATGTGCTTGTTGTAGAAGAACTTGGCTGAGTTTCACAGTGTCCTGACCTCAACCCGATAAAACACTTTTGCGATTAGAGCAGAGACTTTGAGCCAAGCCTTCTCGTCCAACAACAGTGTTTGACCTCACAAATGTGCTTCTGGAAGAATGGTCAAAAGTTCCCATAAACACAGAAGAGTCGCAGAAGAGTTGAAGCTGTTGCTGCAAACGGTGACATCTTATTAAACCCTATGGATTAAGAATGGGATGCCACTCAAGTTCATATGGGTGTGAAGACAGACGAGCGGATACTTTTGGCAATACAGTATATATATATATATATATATATATATATATATATATATATATATATATATATGATGTTCAGTTGTTTGTTAATACAAATAGCTAATCAGCCAATAAAATATGAGTTTATGAGATCATTGCAGAAAGTTAAGCTCACAAACCTTGACTGTCGGTGCTAGGCTCTTAGTTTGGACCATGAATATAGGTGATTTAAGTTTAACTTTGAATGTGGCATGGTTATTGGTGCCAGATGGGCTGGTCTGAGTATTTCAGAAACTGCTGATCTACTGAGATTTTCATGCACAACCATCTCTAGGGTTTACAGAGAATGGTCTGAAAAAGAGAAAATATCCAGTGAGCAGCAGTTGTATGGACAAAAATGCCTTGTTGATGTGAGACGTCAGAGGATAATGGGTAGACTGGTTCGAGATGATAGTAAGGCAACAGTAACTTAAATAGATAAACAAAATCTCTGAGGAATGTCTAATAAAGTGCGTGTATAAACTCATTGACATTGCCACTCTATATCCTGGGTATTTAATTAAAATTCAATAAGGTGAAGTTAGAGAACATTTGCACAGATCTGATTGGCTGAGAAGCGTCATGTGTGATTTTTTACAATGCATGTGATTAGTCTGTGAGTGTGCCGGGCAGCTACAGCAGCAACATAAAGGCTAGAAAGGTTACGTCAATTAAAATAGTACCACCCTGTCGTAATGAAATAATTCTTCACAGTCTCCACACAGGGTCTGGCTCAGACCGCAGTCCACCTATTAGTGACCTCTGCTCTATATGATATAAATGTTCACTAATTAGTCTCTCAGAAATAAAGATGGGCAGGATTCACCAATTTTCAACTACAAATTGTAAAATTTGTAAATTGTAAAAACAATTTCTGAAAAATTTTAAATTTCAAAGACTTCCCACCATCTACACTACATGAAATCATCAAAAAATTCAGAGAACCTGGAGCAATCCCTCTACGCAAGGGACACGACCGACAGTCAATATTGGATGCTTGTGATCTTTGGGCCCTTAGGCGGCACTGCATTAAAAAAAGCCATGATTCTGTGCTGGAAATCACTGAATGGGCTCAGGAACACTTCCAGAAAGAGTTGACTGTGCAGCCCACAAATGCAAGTTAAAGCTGCATCATGCAAAGAAAAAGCCATGTGTCAACATGATCCAGAAACACCACTGTCTTTTCTGGGCCAAAGCACATTTAAAATGGACTGAGGCAAAATGGAAAACTGTTCTATGGTCAGATTAATAAAAATGTATTTAAAAGCCTGCATCTGTGATGGTATGGGGTTGCATTATGCCTATAGTGTGGGCAGCTTACATATCTGGAAAGTCTCTATCAATGCTGAACAGTATACAGTATAGAGGTTTTAGAATGATATATGCTGCCATCCAGGCAACATTTCTGTAGTATGCCCTGTGCTACCCCTGGCTCAAGGAGGATGCTAGAGGCAGGGTTCAGGGTTGCAGCAGCCACTTTTATTCACACAACAAATAAACAATATAACTCACAACCAAAGCTATGCTGCCCAATTTTTGGTGGCTTCCAACTGGACTTTTCAGTCATTTTCAAACTAATCATTTCAGCTCTTTAGACTTCCTGCTGTTGTTTATCCTTCTCTCCGTCTTTTTGTTCACTGTGTGCTTTTTTAAAAGGCAGCCGAGCCGAGAGGGAAAGAGAGCTCATTGCTCTGCCTCATCATCCCTGCCCTGCTCCACAGCTCGTCTGCCTGGAACGAAAGTGAGGCAAATTATAGTGGCCTTACTGTGGAACCCTCATGGTGTTCCTCTCTCCACAGTCCTTTCTAGGCTTTGACACAGTCTGAGTTCAGGCCCCACCTTCCCGTCAGCTCTCACAGCCAGTGTCAGGGCCTCGGGGACAGTCGCAGACCATTGTATCTTTCCGGGAAGGCCTTGCATATTTCAGCAAAACAATGCTAAACCATATACTGCATCCATCACAACAGCATGGCTTCTCAGAATATGGTGCTGAACTGTCCTGTCTGCACCCCAGACCATCCACCAATAGAAAACATTTGTCACATCATGAAATGAAAGATCCAGAAGACCAAGAACAGTTGTGCAGCTAGAATCCCACATCAGACAAGAATGGGACAAAATTCCTCTCCCAAAACTCCAGAAATTGGTCTTTTCACTTCACAGACATTAACATACTGTTATTAAAAGAAAAGGGGATGCTATACAATGGTAGACATGGCCCTGCTCCAGATTTCTCTAGATGCATTGTTGCCATCAAGTTCTAAATGAGTTAATGTTTTTCATGAAATGGTAAAAAATCTCACTTTCAACATCAGATATGTGTGTTCTGTTAGATTGTGAATAAAATATGAGTTTATGAGATCATTGCAGAAAGTTAAGCTCACAAACCTTGACTGTCGGTGCTTGGCCCTTAGTTTGGACCATGAATATCAAAATTTACTGTGGCATGTGGCTGCCTCCAGGGCCCAGGACAATGACGACTGCGAAAGCCGACAGGAAGCCGACACTTTATTAGGTACAGACAGACAAGCATGTTCAGTGTTCAGATGTTCAGTTGCTTGTTAACACAAATTGCTAATCAGCCAATCACGTGGCCGCAACTCAATACATTTAGGCATGTAGAGGTGGTCAAGACAACTTGCTGAAGTGCAAACCGAGCATCAGAATGGGGGAAGAAAGGTGATTTAAGTGACTTTGAACATGACATGGTTGTTGGTGCCAGATGGGCTGGTCTGAGTATTTCAGAAACTGCTGATCTACTGGGATTTTCACACACAACCATCTCTAGGGTTTACAGAGAGTGGTCTGAAAAAGAAAAAACTATCCAGTGAGTGGCAGTTGTGTGGACGAAAATGCCTTGTTGATGTGAGACGTCAGAGGAGACTAGGCAGAATGGTTTGAGATGATAGAAAGGCAACAATAACTTAAATAAATAAACAAAATCTCTGAGGAATGTTTCCAACACCTTTGTTGAAAGTATGCCACGAAGAAAGCAGTTCTGAAGGCAAAAGGGGGTCAAACCTTTTACTAGCAGGGTGTACCTAATAAAGTGGTTTTGGTTTTGATTGTTGTGCATATTTTGTGTGAAATAAAGAAATATGGCAGCTGCAACCCTGAACCTTGCCTCCAGCATCCTCCTTGAGCCTGGGGTAGCACATGCGGTGCTACATTTACATTCAACACAGATTTTTAACAAACATTGCATATTTTATTTGAAGCTTGTAACAGACATTACTGTATCTTTGAGCTTGTATGCATCAGTGTTACAGTTCTGGAATTCTGGTTTTCCTTTCCTAACAACTAATTGCTTAAACTATGGCTTGTATTCACAGTTAATGATGTATCTAGAACCTCTAGAGTAGAGTAGGTGTAGAGTGATATATTCTTTCTTGAAAATGGTTCAGTTGTAAATTTAAACATGACTGGTCGGTTCTATTACTTCCTAATTGATAGTGGATCTTATGTGTAAAGCCTTTGGTCCAGCTCCTGAAGTCCTAGTCCTAACTAATGAGAGAGCTCACTTGGCTGTATCTACCTAGATAGCACAGAGAAAACAATCCTGACTGGATCATCGTCCACGATACCCCCACTAAAGTTAAATGATGAAATAAGAGTGTTACTACAATACAGGAATGCTGTTTAAATTAAGTAAAACTGAAAAACCTTTTTACTTTAAACATTTACTTTTTTTCCCAGAGATTGTAAGGTTTGAAGTTCTAAAAGACCCTGAGAGCTCTCCACTGCAGATTTTCCCTAAAAAGCTTGATTACATGACAAAACACTACACCAGCTCATGATTTACCTCAGGTTCTATACACAATAATGATTGAAATTATGAAAAACTTCACAAAAAGAGCTTGTATGCTACAGTTTCTTTTTATGCCTGACAATTCTGAAGGACATTTTGAATAGAAAAGCCAAAATAAAGCTGATCACCTCAAAGTAAGCCAAATCCCCCACAGCTGAACCAACAGGAGACCTCAGTGACTAAGACAAACCGTGACTCAAAGCCACCCATGTCTGCCAGGTTAAGGTGGGTTGGATTTTCAAGACCTGAAGATAAGAAGCCTTTGATGGCCTCAAAAACTGACATAATAACCTTAAAAACTGACATAATAACCTCAAAAACGGGCATAACAAGCACACTTACATTCTCCTGCTCTCTTTGCACCTCTCCATTCAGCTCCACTGGATGTATCTGCTCTTCAGTCTGGATGATAAGAATGATAAGAAGAGGCCTCATTCATGGCCAGCTGCTGAACAGAAGGGCCTTTGTGCTAGTTTTTGGCGTTTTGGTGTCATCGCCACATCAATCTAATAACAGAAGTGTGTTCTAGGCAAGGCAGAAGCAGATAAGAGCTGAATGGAGCATTTAAACTGTCCAACAGTGTTCAAGAGGTCACTCCTCATAGAGTCCTCTAAGAAAGAGATAGGGATGGAGTCAGTGTCTTAAAGTCCCTATTTCTTTTCTCAAATAGTCAGATACCTCCTTTACAATGGAATGCAGCAGTCCCTGAAGGACAAACAAAGCTGCACTCACAGGACGCAGCCTTTTTTGTCGATGGCTTTGTGTGGAACATTCCTTTTATCAAGTTTAAAAAGGGCAATGAAAGTAGCAGCATGGGAAACTTCCTCTATGTTACCAAGACAAGGCATTTTTCTTCTTTCTCTTCGTCATCTTCTCTGCTGCCATTCTGAACTCTTACAGTTTGGGCCTTTGGGTTATAGGTATATGGGTGTTATAGGTAGATGGAGAAATGGATAAAATCAGTAGAAAGATGTGTTTCCTTGAAAGCCCAAAACTATTCTGTTCAGTTCCTACGGTTGTAATTAGGGCTGGGTTTAGAGTTAAAGATACTTACAAACTGTACACTCTTAAAAAAAAAGGTTCTTCAAGGCTTCTTTAGTAAAGACAACGGTTCTATATAGCACCATGAACACTCAAAGAATCATTTATATGATTTTATTCTTCTGTCCATGGTGAAATGGTTCGTCAGATGGATGGAGAATCCATTGTAGATGGTTCTATACAGCCCCAGAACTATTTAAGCATGCAGATGTGTCTTTGAGCATTCATTGTTCTGTTCAGAATAAGTGTCTGTACGAAAGAACCCTTAAAAAACATTTTTTTTAAGATTGAACTGTGCAAAATATCACCTATCATGTATCTATTTTCCAGTCAAAACAAAAATGAGAGGAAGAAAAAAAACACTCTTAACAACCACTGTCCCCATCAGATAAACAGCACTTAAAGCATTCATATTTGACAGAGAGGAGAAAATCAAGCTGCTTCAGATCTGCAAACATCCACAGGTGTTTCTGTCCATCCTTCCACTGTGAGAAGACCACTCAGCACTATGGGTCTGAAAGGATGCGTGGCTGTCAAGAAGCCTCACTGAGAAGGAGACAGACTTAACAAAGAAGCTGAACAATGGACTGACAACCCCAGCGTCCAGGCTTCAACATCACAGAATGTGTTTGGTTACCTCTGAAAATTATCAACCAACTTCTAAGACTGAACTTTGGAGGTGTGCCTGCAGATCTCTTTGAGAAACTGAAAGTGAGTCCCCTGAAAGGAATATAAGCTGTAATAAAGGTGAAGAGTGACACTGAGCACTCACACATGTGATACTGTAGTTATTTGTTTAGGCCTCTGTCTAACTTTTTGATTACCACAACCTTCAGCTGAAAGTTGGTGCAAATGTATTTTCTGATGCCAGCTTTCTCAGCTCATGAGGTCTCCATTTATTTAGTTATTAAAATTTGTTTATTTGTTAATGTGTGTGTTTTAAACAGTCATCTCTAAACGGCTTCTTTGTTGGTAACGTCTCAGCAGAACGTCCATTTTCTTTCCACCAATTTGCCTTCTCCGTATTAACGTGTCAAAAACAAGCTGAGCTGTAAAGCGATTTTCCCCCGGCTCCATTTCGCATGAGTAAAATTAGTGGAGTCTGTTGGTTCAGACAGAGACACTCTGGCCGAGGATTCCTTTACCTTGGGTTATGCAAAACAGGTCGGGCCACTTTTCTTATCTTTGTCTTATTTCTTAGCCTCACAGTTTTGGAAATGTTTTAGCTTTGCTTGACCCTGAGAAATAAAACAAAAGTATAAGTAAATAATTATGTAGACAGATAAACCTGGTAAGCATGTGTTTCATTGCTCAGTGTGGTGGCAGTACTGGTGTAATGGTTGCTAATGAACACACTGACGTCCCACAGCTCTACTTTTGCCTGCATATTGCCTCAGTCCTGCTTTGGGCCAGCATGAACAGACTGACGCAGAACACCATAATACACGGACAAATGAGTTTTTATACACTTGTCAGTCCTATACATATTACGTATAAGCACCTATAAATGATAATACAACTGTATTCCCAGTCAAACTGCCCATTAAAAACAAATTGACATGTTTAATCGAAATTGACATAGAAGCTTCAGCAACTAAATATGATATCAGCTGTTTGAGTGTTCAATGTGTCACACTTTATCTTTATAACAGCTTCCATTCTTTTCAGAAGACCCACTGTCACTTTCTCAAAGAAATCTGCAGGCACACCTCCAAAGTTCAGTCTTAGAAGTTGGATTTGGACCAGTATCTTTTTTGTCTTGATCTTAACTCTGCCTTGATCTCAGCCGTGTGCTTAGGGTATTTTATAATATATTACAATTTGTTTGTTCTTATCAGAATACCTGATGCCTTAAATCAAACATTAATCATTCCAGATGTTGTTATATAACCTCCAACTTGCAATGCTCTTTCTCCATGCCTGATGGTTATAAACATGATTTAAAGAGTCTTTGGCTTAATGTACACACTGCCTTCTGTTACTTCCAAAGATCTCAAATTTAGACTTAATTGTCCATAAAACCTCACTCCACACCGCAGATGCCCAGTTTTGGCGCTCTAAAGTAAAGCTTCATCTTCTTTTCGCAGTGAGGCTTTTTGACAGCTACACATCCTTTCAGACCCATGGCGCTGAGTCATCTTCTCACAGTGGAAGGAAGGACAGAAACACCTGTGGACGTTTTCAGATCAGAAGCAGGTTGATATTCTCCGCTCTCTCAAAGATGACAGCTTTAAGTGCTCCTTATTTGATGGGGACAGTGTTGATGTCTACCAGGTCTTGTGGGAGGCTGTTAGGGGTCTTGCTTTCTCTGTAGCTTTTAATCACTTTTTGAAAGATTTTCACCTTTGACCTCCATTATGCAAGTGGACTATCTGATAATCTAATCTCCTTAGAAATGTATTCGGTCAAAATAAATAACTTGTACTTCATGGGAGTTTTGACTGGAAAGTGCACACACAAAGGATGGTCTCTTGACCTTTGCATACTATTGTAGTTCAGCAAAATGGAGATAAAATTAATAACCCCAAATGTAGTCAATCAACTAAGACATGTTTGGTGTCTGCAGTTTTTTTCATTGAAATTATGAGGCTAATAGACAAAAGTACAGAACAAATTCAGGCTTCAAGCTATTGTTTTTAGCAGTGCTAACATACTTTATTAATTGACCCTTATTAGTCCCACAACGGGGAAATTTCACCTCTGCATTTAACCCATCTGGGCAGTGAAACACCACATACACACTAGGGGGCAGTGAGCACACTTGCCCGGAGTGGTGGGCAGCCCAATCCACAGCGCCTGGGGAGCAGTTGGGGGTTAGGTGTCTTGCTCAAGGACACCTCAGTCATGTGCTGTCAGCTCTGGGGATTGAACCGGCAACCTTCCACTCACGAGGTTGGATCCCTAACCTCCAACCCACGACTGCCCCATCCGTGTGTTTAGGTACCAATGCATCATACACAGAAATCACATAATCAAGTCTATTAGAGATACTGAACAACTCCCTCACAGTACAATGTTTTAGGCACAGTGCTTATAGGTAGCTGCTAATATTAGCTTCCAAACTTGATTAGATTTGGCATATAAGGGGATGATGTACTGACAAATTATCACTTTAAGAAGTAAGAGATTTTTATGAAAATGGTCTCAACATGATGAGCAGCACAGCAGAAATGAAAAAGGCAGCTCTTCGTGCTTTCCTAATTCATCCCCCCATCTGTGGAAATAATGATCAGCTTTTGCCATGTGCAGCTATTTACCTTGTCTAGCAAGCTACATACTCAAATGACAAGTACCATATGCTCCATCTTGTTGGGTGCACGTCTGTGTAAAAGGTTCATATTAGAGCAGTCTGAGTATGAGAGGAAGACTCCACATGAATTGAGCATTGCAAGTTAAGATTTTTAAAAACAATTTGTTAGTGTTGGTCAAATTGTTCACTGCTATGAGTATTATGTTGTTGCTTGTCTGGAACAACAGAAGGATATTTGTTTTTACTATGAACACTACAGCTTCCAAACCTGAGAGGATGAATGAAATGTTTTGTATCACCAAGAATCAAAATTATTTTCTGTAACTTTCAAGCACTATTATATTTTTAATGCTATATAGCCTATATATGGAAAATAGGCTGCAAAAACAGCTCATTTTGCGTTCCAAATGATGATGATCACATATCAGCCTACAACAGTTTATTCCCACTAAATCAGGCTATAGCAGTTTAGTCCCACTCATTCATCCTACAGCATTTTAGTCCCACTCATTCATCCAACAGCAGTTTAGTCCTGCCCGTTCAGCCTACAGCAGTTTTATCCTTTCCATTCAGACCAACACAGTTTAGCCCCACCCACTCAGCCTACAGGAGTTTACCACACCCACAGCAGTTTCATCCCTTCCATTCAGACCACATCATTTTACATTACATTTTACATTTACAGCATTTAGCAGACGCTCTTATCCAGAGCGACTTACAAGAAGTTCTTTGTCAATCTAGAGAAAGTATCTTTGCTAGTTACCAAGCTTCATCAGTTTGGCCCCACCCACTCAGCCTACAGAAGTTCAGCCCACTCACAAAGCCTACAGCAGTTTAGCCCACCCACTCAGCCTGCAGGAGTTTACCCTTCTCCACTCAGCCTATATCAATTTAGCCCCACCCATTCAGCCCACAGCACTTTAGCTCCACCCACTCAGCCTACAGCAATTTAGCCCCATTCAACCAGCCTACAGCAGTTTAGCCCCACCCATTCAGCCTACAGCAGTTTACCATCCTCCACTTAGCCTATATCTATGTAGCTCCACATATTCAGTTGGACTTTAGCGGTCAAAAGTTTAGCCCCACCCATTCAGCCTACAGCAGTTTAGCTAGGATAATTCAGCCTACAGCAGTTTATCCATCCATTTTCTAAGCCGCTTCTCCGGGGGGTGCTGGAGCCTATTCCAGCAGTCATCGGGCGGAAGGCAGGACACACCCTGGACAGGTCGCCAGTCCATCGCAGGGCAGACAGACAGACATAGACAGTCACTCACACACTCACACCTAGGGGCAAGTTAGCATGTCCAATCAACCTGACTGCATGTCTTTGGACTGTGGGTGAAAACCAGAGAACCCGGAGGAAACCCACGCAGACACGGGGAGAACATGCAAACTCCCATTTAGCCTACAGCAGTTTAGCTGGGCTAATTCAGCCTACAGCAGTTTAGCCCTACTCATTCATCCTACAGCAGTTCAGCCGATCAGAGCAGAGGTTATTTACATATTGTTTTTCTCAGTGCAGAGACAGGAGGAGGCAATGTTTGATTCTTAGTCATTTGAGCCATTTTATTTCTTTGTTTGTCACAGAATAAATGGCTGGCTGGATTTTCCAGATTTTGCAAAAGAAAAAATAAAAGGTACAATAACGGAAACAGTGTGCTTAATTCTAAGAGAGAAAGAAAGGTTGGAAAATGGTCATGTAAAAATGACTTATGACTGTTTCTGGTACATAAAACCACACAAGTGTTAGAAGAGGACTTCAGGGAAAATAATAACACTGAAGAAAATTGTAGAATATGAGATTCAGATGTTTATTTGCATGGGGAGAGGCCTGGTGAATGATGAAGACAGTCAGACAGCATCAAATGTTCAAACCCTTCATTATCTGAGCCTCATGCTGGAAACTTCAAAGTGACTCCTCGGATTCCAGCCTGTGCAGCTCTACAGTCGCAGAACAATAAGGCTCACTGGCCTGGCCACAGGACACTTGGCCTCTGCTTACTGCCGAATCCTTTTGCTCTCAGACATGCTGAAAATGGAATGTGTTGCAACATATTGTTGGTATGTTGTGTAACATAGATATACTGTTATATAATTTCAACATACGACATTTCTTGCAACAGCTACTCTTCAGCTTCAGAGAATGTGAAGCATTAATTATACCGCCTTTTTAGTCCTATCACGAAATCCAGCTTTGAATGTTTTCACTTACATAATTGATTTACAGTTTTCTAATATCGCCTAGCATTTTTATTATTATGTAAATGGTGTTTGATCCTCACACAAGGATTTGTAGCAATGAAAGGGAAACATAAGCCGGTATAACTTCAGTTATTCAGTGATTCTACATATAAAGCAACAGAAGAAGTGTAAAGAAGTGATGCTTGGTTTCAGATTGGATGTTTGTACTGCTATTATGCTTGCAATGCTTAGAGTTACATGCACAAGCCAATCTCAGTTAAAGTAATAGTTTAGCCAAATGAACCCACTTCCAAACTAATGTAGCTAACAACAGAAGCTTACATTTGCATGTGTTATTTATCACTGTAATAAATGTCATACTTAAATCATCATATATTTACCTCAAACCTTGTTGTGTTTCACTCTATATAACTATATATGCACACTATATACTATATGTAGGTTAAATATATACTAAATAACAAAGATAAATACCCATGCAGTGTTTTAAATAAAGCTGTTTGTATTATATAAATGTATATTTCATGAACACAGTAAAATCAAAAATATCAACCAATTCAAAACCTTACTTTGCGTTCTCTTGGTTGCTATAGGATGCATATCTGTGTGAGAGCAATACTAACTCATCATAATGCTTTCTGAAGAAGGGGCTACGCATTTGCTATTCATGAAAAATAATGTCACTATCTATGCCGTGTTAGTTTAGCTTTAGTTTAGTTTAGTTTAACTTCAAACGGCGAGTGTAAATGAGAAAGATACTGTGGTGAATCTCAGTCAAAGCCAAGTCAAGATGGGGACCGAATTATGTTTTATATACGCAGTGGTGCTCAAAAGTTTCTGAACCTTAAGAACTTTTTATAGTTGTGCATAAATTTGATGTAATATTGGACCATTTTCCTCAAAAAATAAATTATTAGTTTGGTTCCCTTTATCTACTGTAAGGACTTGTGAAAATATGATGAAGTTTTAGGTCAAATTGATGCAGAAACTCCTGTATATATATATATATATATATATATATATATATATATATATATATATATATATATATATATATATATATATATATATGTCACTGCTGTCAGAAGAAAACCTCATAACTTCAGAAAGATAACTAAGTTAAGTGATACTTTTTTAATCCCACAAACAGGGAAATATTCCACCTCCATATTTAACCCATCCATGAAGTGAGACACCACATACACACTACTGAATATACACACACTAGGGGCCAGTGACCACACTTGCCCAGAGTGGTGAGCAGCCCTAAACACAGTGCCTGGGGAGCAATTGGGGGTTAGGTGTTTTGCTCAAGGACACCTCACTCATGGACTGGTGGTGCTGGGGATCGAACCGGCAAACTTCCGGTCACAGGGCCAGTTCCCTAACCTCCAGCCTACGACTGCCCCCAAAAGGAAAAAAAACATCCATCCATCCATCCATCCATCCATCCATCCATCCATCCATCCATCCATCCATCCATCCATCCATCCATCCATCCATCCATCCATCCATCCATCCATTTCTCCGTCAGGGTCGCGGGGGGTGCTGGAGCCTATCCCAGCAGTCATCGGGCGGAAGGCAGGATGCACCCTGGACAGGTCGCCTGTCCATCGCAGGGCAGACAGACAGACACAGACAGTCACTCACACGCTCACACCTAGGGGCAATTTAGCATGTCCAATCGACCTGACTGCATGTCTTTGGACTGTGGGAGGAAACCGGAGAACCCGGAGGAACCCCATGCAGACACGGGGAGAACATGCAAACTCCAAACAGAGAGGACCCTGATCACAGGGCCGGGGAATCGAACCCAGGCCCTCCATGCTGTGAGGCGACAGCGCTACCCACCACGCCAACGTGCTGCTCAAAAAAAAAAAAAAACTTAAAAATGGAAAAAAAAAAACTGACTCTGATCTAGCGATCTTGACTAAAACATTACTTTCACTACTGATGGCCAATGGAAAAAAGCACACTTCCTGTTCTCAGTCAGTTATGCAACCATCACGCCCCACTAAACTCATTAGTTTCTATAGTGTCAGGCAGCAGAAACAAAGTGAAACTGAATCATTTACATACTGCTGCTGCCCAAGCCTAATATAAAAGGCTGTTGATTAACACAGGATTTACATGCATATGTATGCATTGGCTACATTTTAGGAATGTGCTGTAGTGGGAAGATAAATCAGCAGATTTCTGAACGAAGTAGATTTTTGGTGATTTGCTGTAAATGTGTCTCTCCTGTTGATTCTTTCCTGAATGTGTGGCTCTAGATTGACCGTAAATTTACCACCCCACATTTAGCTTTTTGTGTTTGTCTGCTTTTATGACTGTGTACCACATAATCAAGTCAAGAGATTGTTAAACCCGACAGTACAATTGCTGTTAATATCATGTTAACTGGTAGATGCTAATATCAGTTGGCTACATTAGCTCTGTAGCTACAGAAGCAAGCATTATCTTCACGGCTTTGAATGCATCCTAAGAAGAAAGTGGTGGAGCAGGAAAGATCTGAGAAGGCAGATTGACTGACAGAGCTGTTTTTGTGTGTGTGTACATACACATGAGCACATGCGTCCTCTAAAGCCCAGAATGTGTGCCCTAAGCCGGCGGGTTTTGTCCTGAGCTTCTGAGCTGCTTCCAAAGCCGACTGCTCTGTCAGAAAAGAGCCACAACCTGCTATGATTCTGCCCTGCCTTCACACCCACACGCTGTCAATCAACCCACTCTCACCCACACACACACACTCGCTGGCACCGCGCAGCCTCTAGATGCCCAGCAGTCGCTTACTGCAAAACCTTACAACCACTACTTACCTCCCAGTGCAGTTTTATTCACTGTTCAGTCAAACTGATGGTCAGAATTATTATTTTTTTGGTTGCTCCTTGTCTTAAATTAAATTAAAATTAATTAAAAAATTAAATTAATTAAAAAAATATATATATTTATGTATTTACTTATTTATTTATTTGGTTATTTATACAGTACCACGCAATATTTGTCTTTTTTATTTTATTTTTTTATTATTTTTTTTTTTTGGTTATACACACACACACACACACACACACACACACACATCTAAACTGCGTATCCTTCTGGGTTGTAGGGGGAGGGGGTTGGCGCTGGAGCCTGTCCCAGTTGTCACTGGGTGGATGGCAGGATACACCCTGGACAGGTGGTTGCTTATACAGTAGCAGGCAATATTTTTCTATTTCTTCTGTTGGTCTATGCCATTTTATGCACCGGATGATATATTGAGTCTAGGATTTTTCTGCATTTTTACTGATAATTAAAAAAAATAATAATTCAGTGCAAAATAAAATTTACCCACTTACCCCAGTTGTTTGATGTTAAAATATTTTTTTCTACAGTTTTTGCTTTAGCCCCTTGGTCAGAGCCTACGAGCAGGCCCAAAGGTTTACTACACACTTCTATAATCTAAGAATAACTCAACTAGTTTGCAATGAAGTCCCTGTAGTTACTTAATTATACGCCTAAGTATGTACCATTTGCAGGTCTAAACCTCAGAACCACTCAGGTTTAAACTGCATCCAGGTCTTCACTAAGGTTTATTTGTTGATGTGGTTTAGGAAGTGTCTCTGTTCAGCATCCAGCTACATGGTGAAGTTTTGTTCATGTCTATAGCTCATAGTAAGTCATATTGTGCCCTTAAGCACATCTACAAATCTGCACCAGCTTAATGAAGACCTGGATGCAAATTGAGAGACATTCCATGGAGGTATTTTTGGAAAAGAGGGTTTTAACCCCTTTGACCCATTTGACCCGTTCCCATTTAAGTACCATATAGAAGTGCACATGTAAAAGGGACTAATATGACCAAATGTCTGAAAACAAAACACCATCATGGTTAAAATAACACACACAAAACATAACCAATCCTTTTAATCCTTACCTTTCACATTTAAATAACACGTTTTCTACATTACACTAAAAATGACGGTTCCTCAAGGGTTCTTTAGTAAAGACAGTGCTTCTGTATATAACCCCAATTCCAACGAAGTTGGGACGTTGTGTAAAACAATGATTTGCAAATCCTTAAAATATTTAATGTTCAAACTGATAAACTTTATTGTTTTTTGCAAATATTCACTCATTTTGAATTTGATGCCTGTAACACGTTCCAAAGAAGTTGGGACAGGGGCATGTTTACCACTGTGTTACATCACCTTTCCTTTTAACAAGACTCAAGCGTTTGGGAACTGAAGACACTAATTGTTGAAGCTTTGTAGGTGGAATTCTTTCCCATTCTTGCATGATGTACAACTTCAGTTGCTCAGCAGTTCGGGGTCTCCATTGTCATATTTTGCGCTTCATAATGCGCCACACATTTTCAATTTGAGACAGATCTGGACTGCAGGCAGGCCAGTCTAGTACCCGCACTCTTACTATGAAGCCACACTGTTGTAACACGTGCAGAATGTGGCTTTGCATTGTCTTGCTGAGAGATTGAAGGTCATGGACATTCAATGTTGGTTTTCTGCCTTGCCGCTTACTTGCAGTCATTTCAGGGATGCTCCCTTTATACTCAATCACGACACTCACCTGTTTCCAATTAACCTGTTCACCTGTGGAATGTTCCAAACAGGTGTTTTTGAGCATTCCTCAACTTTCCCAGTCTTTTGTTGCCCCTGTCCCAACTTCTTTGGAACGCGTTGCAGGCATCAAATTCAAATTGAGTGAATATTTGCAAAAAACAATAAAGTTTATCAGTTTGAACATTAAATATCTTGTCTTTGTAGTGGATTCAAGTGAATATAGGTTGAAAAGGATTTGCAAATCATATTCTGTTTTTATTTGTTTTACACAATGTCCCAACTTAATTGGAGTTGGGGTTGTAGAACATGAACACTTAAAGATCCAGTTGCATGCCTTAATGATTCTTTGCATGGTGAAATGTCCTTCAGATTCACAGAGAATGTGTTGCGTATAGTTCTATATAGCAGGAAAGGAGTTCTGCTATTCTTATGATGTTCTTGATGCTATACATTGACCATATTCAAAAAAGGTTAGGTATAGAACCATATGAACCATTTCACTTTGCAAAAAATAAATCAATCAATAAATAAAATAAATATGAGAGATTCTATATAATATATAGAACTCTAAACAGAACCATTTTCTTTACTAAAGAACACTTGAAGAGCCACCTTTTTTAAATCACATTCTCTAGAACACAGCATTTCACTCCAAACCACTCTGAATGACTTTGTTTACATCTTAACCTCTTAATTATGCAGAAATTTAAAAAATAGGTGGAATTCCCTTTTAACATTTTGCATAGTTTATTTATTCCGCATAAAATACTTTGGTTTTAATCACTAAATGAACTATATTCCCTTCTTGAAGGGGAAAAAAATAAATCAACAGAAGCCTTTTTGCTGTAATGTGAGTCATTTTATTCCAGAGAGAATCTTCTAGCTGGACTAAAGGTGAGGAACGATGAACCTTTTCTGAGGTCGACTTTGATTTGCAGGGTTTTTATTAGGCCGTATTGATTATTGATGTTCAGAAAGATCAAAGATCACAGGCTAGAAGGAAATCTAAAGGTAGAAGGAGAAAGAAAATATAAATTTTCATCTGCACATGTGTACTGTGATGTTAAATATGTAAAAAAGAAAAAAAAAACTAAATAGTCTCCCAGTGTCTTTGAAACGGAGGGTTGTTTGTTGGCGAAGGGAGCAGAAGGAAACATAAAAGAAGAAAAAAAGGAGCCCAATATTGTTCTCCAGCCTGCAGTGGAGCTCATAACGAGTTTGGAAGGTGGTGTGTCCCTCTCATTTCTTTGCTTTTTTTCTCTTTGAGAGTAAGCAATTAAAGGAACTGGGTCAGTGGTTATTGAAACGGTGCTCGCACAGGGCCGCATCCGTATCATCTTTTATTAAAAACAAATAGCCTGTGTATCCTCCAGCCTCCCTCTCTCGCTCGCCCATCGCTCCCGGCCAATCAGAGCAGCTCATCAGACTGATTGCGGAGACCGACGGGGCCGCAAGTCCATCTCGAGAATAAAAAAAAAATAAAATAAATAAAAAAAAAAATGCGAATGTGTTTCTGCTTCTCGCCTCTCCGTCCGTCTGCTCCTCTGATGGGGTTGACTAGGACATTAAGTCGCACTCAAGGCCTCATTTCATCCACGAACGATTCCTATTTCTGACCCCACCTGTGGGTTATTGAGGAATGGCCTTGTATTCACCATCTGGGCCCACTATATTCACCCCGAGGAGCTGCTGAAGAGTTTCTTTTAGACTGATAGAAGCTTTAATAATGCCAAAACGCAATGGCAGAGTTTCAGTAGTGATGAAGAAGCTGTGAGTCATATTCTTATGTTACCAAGAAGCTGTCACATTTACAGTAGAACCAGTTTTATACACTGCAGTGCTGTTACTTTAACATCAGGACCACGCTAACCTCCTTCAGTCTCTGTTCTCTTTCTCTTTCCCCATATATCCCTCTGTATCTCTTTCTCTCTCTTGCTCTCTCTTTCACTCTCTTCCTATCTACCTTTATTTATCGTATGTTTTTCTCTTGCTTTCACTTCCTCTTTCTCCCAAATTGTCTTAGTCTTGCTCCTTCTCTCTCCTTCTTTTTCTCTCCTGCTTTTTCTAATTCTCTTGTTCTTGCTTTCTCTCTCTCTAGACCCTTTCTTTCACTTCCTCTCTACAACCCTCTTTACATTTCTTTACATTTTTTCATCTCTTCTTTTTTGCTTGTTCTCTCTCTCTCTCTCTCTCTCTCTCTATCCTCTCTGTCTTTCCCTCTCTCTTACTTTCTGTCTCTGTCTTTCCCTCTCTCCCTCTCTCTTCTCTCTCTCTCTCTCTCTCTCTCTCTCTCTCTCTATAGTTTAACATCAGGACCACGCTAACCTCCCCCTCGCTTTCTCTCTCTCTCTAGACCCTACCTATATTTTTTCAGCTCTTTTTTTTGCTTGTTCTCTCTCCCTCTCTGTTTTTCTCTCTGTATCTTCTCTCTGTCTTTCCCTCTCTCTTACTTTCTGTCTCTGTCTTTCCCTCTCTCCCTCTCTCTTCTCTCTCTCTCTCTCTCTCTCGCTCTCTTTCCATATGGCTCTCTCTCTATAATTTAACATCAGGACCATGCTAACCTCCCCCTCGCTTTCTCTCTCTCTCTCTCACTCCCTCTCCCTCTCTCTCTCTTTCTCTCTCTCTTTCGCTCTCTCTTTCTCTCTCTCTTCTCTCTCTCTTCTCTCTGTCTTTCCCTCTCCTTCTTTTTGTCTCTTACTTTTTCTTCCTCTCTCTCTGTCTATCTGTCTCTCCATATGGCTCTCACTCTATACTTCAACATTAGCATCCGCTAACCTCCCTCCCTCTCTCTCTCTCTCTCTCTCTCTCTCTCTCTCTCTCTCTCCCTCCATATGTCTCTCTCTCTATAGTTTAACATTAGGACCACGTTAACCTCCCCCTCGCTTTCTCGCTCTCTCTCGCTTTCTTTCTGTCTCTTCCTCGCTGCCCCCCCCCACTATCTCTCTCTCTCGCTCTCTCTCTGTCTGAATTTCTCTCTATATATCTTCTCTCTGTCTTTCCCTCTCCTTCTTTCTGTCTCTTACTTTTTCTTACTCCCTCTCTCTCTCTCTCTCTCTCTCTCTCTCTCTCTCTCTCTCTCTCTCTCTCCATATGGCTCTCTCTCTACAGTTTAACATTAGGACCACACTAACCTCCTCCTCGCTTTCTCTCTCTCTCTCTCTCTCTCTCTCTCCTCTCTGTCTTTCCCTCTCCTTCTTTCTGTCTCTTACTTTTCTTTCCTCCCTCTCTCTCCCTCTGTCTCTCTCCCTCTCTTTCTTTCTGTCTCTTCCTCCCTGCGCACCCCCCCTCTCTCGCTGTCTCTCTGTCTGGTTTTCTCTCTCTATCATTGTCTCTCTTCATATGGCTCTCTCTATAGTATAACATTAGGACCACTCTAACCTCCCCCTTGCTTTCTCTCTCTCTCTCTCTCTCTCTCTCTCTCTCTGTCTTTCCCTCTCCTTCTTTCTGTCTCTTACTTTTCTTTCCTCCCTCCCTCTCTCTCTCTCTCTCTCTCTCTCTCTCTCTCTCTCTCTCTCTCTCTCTCTCTCTGTGTGTCTTTCCCTCTCCTTCTTTCTGTCTCTTACTCCCCCCCTCTCTCTTCTCTCTGTCTTTCCCTCTCCTTCTTTCTGTCTCTTACTTTTCCTTCCTCCCCCTCTCTCTCCCTCTCTCCATATGGCTCTCTCTCTATAGTTTAACATTAGGACCGCGCTAACCTCCCGCTCGCTTTCTCTCTCTCTCTCCCTCTCTCTCTCTCTCTCTCTCTCTCTCTCCCTCTAGCTACATATCCCTCTGTATCTCTTTCTTTCTTACTCTGTCTCTTTTACTCTGCCTCTATTTCTCACTCTCTCTCTTTTCTCTTGCTCTCCCATCCTCTTTCTTTCTCTCTGGTTGTATTCCTCTTGTTCCTTTGCACTCCCTCTTTTTGTTATTCTTTTTCTCCTTCTTGCTTTCTCTCTCTCTCTTTCGTTGTCTCTTACTTTTTCTTTCTCACTCTTCCTTTACTCTCTGTCTGTCTGTCTCTCCTTCTGTTTCTTTCTCTACAGTTCTCTCTCTCTTTACCTATATCATCTTCTGTTCTTTTTTCCACCCCCTGTCTTTTTGGTAATATTTTGGCTAATTTTAAAAATAGGTGGGATTCCCTTTAATGGTTAATAGTTCCTTGCAAAAGCTTTTTTGCATCTTACTTCATGCTCACAAACTGCTACTGCTGTTTTTAACTACAATCTTAAAAATTAAGGTGCCAGAAAGGGTTCTTTATGATATGCCTTTTAAAAAAATCAATATTTTAGGTTCCCTAAAGGGAAAAAAACCATTGGTAATTATTTTAAATGAGTAAATGAGAACTTGTTTGTAAGGTAAGGTTTCTTGGAAGTCATTAAAAAGTAAACATTGCAAACATTTTTCACCCTCCCCTATGGCTCAGAGGAGCCTTTGTGACTATTTCTTTTCCAGAGCGTTTTCCTCTGAAACATGTAGCTTCAACAAAGTCACTTCTTTCCTGTTACTAAACTCATCTCAGTTGTTGACATGCTTCTTCAAACCAACGTGAAGTTTGACTTCATAAACAGCATTTCTGAGCAAAAGGCTAATTGTCTAATTAAGCAGAGCAGCGCTAAATATGGCACTGCTTGATTTACGACTAAGTGGCTAACTAGGAAACCAAGTATAGCATCAGCTTCAGAGGTTGTCGTACTTCAGTACCAACAGTGTGAGGAATTCACATTCAGACTCATTATTCACTATATAAACCTTCACCTTATTTAGCTTTTGCTAAATGGTGACATCACCATTAAACCATTACCATTAAAGGACAAGCTTTATAACAATTTATATAGAATTTTAAAACTACAAAACAATTTTAACCCATTAGTTTTTCAAATTTATGATTGATTAAGGTGTAAATACAGTCAGAGTGGTTTGGTGTGAAATGTTCCATTCAATGTTCTGTAAAACTGCTTTGTGACAACACCTGTTGTAAAAAGCGTTATATAAATAAACTTTGCTTGCTTGCTTGCTTGCATTCTAGATAAACTTACTGCATCAGAATTGTTCACAGTGGTGGTGATAGGAACAAGACATCCACCTCACAGGCTAGATCACTGGCTAGAAGGAAAAGTAAAGTTATAAGGAAGAAAAAAATATGCACACATACTGTGATATGGCTATTAATGTGAAAAATAAGAGAAAAAATAAAATTGTATTTGAAATGGATGCTTGTTTGCTAGTGAAGTAGCACTACGGCCTGTAGTGAAGCTAAAATTAGTTTTCCCTTTAAAATGGTAAAGAGTGATTCCAGCAGAGGCTGAAGTTTGTACGCACATGACCAATAGCATCATCATAATAATAATAAAAAAAAACAACATATATAGCTAAAGTATAGCAATACACAAATACATAAACAAATAAATGCAAAACTTTATTCCAAAAATCTATGTATCTATGTATCTAGGTATGTGTAAAGCAAATAAAAACAGAAAGCAATGATTTGCAAATCTACTTTGACCTGCACTTTTACTAAAACAGCATATAGACAAAATATGTAATATTTAATCTTATTAACTTCACTGTTTATTGTACATATACACGCATTATGAAATTGATACCTGCAGCACATTCCCAAAAAGCTGGGAATGGAGCAATTTAAAACTAGAAACATTGTTAAATTCTCTTAAATTGATATGGCTCCCCACTGGGAACAACCTGTATAAATAAAAATTATGTGTGGCCACGACTTAGCAAGGCATGGAAACGAGATTCTGATGTGTGGCTTCTGTATGATCTCATTCCCTTACTAAGTTGTTATTTTCATTTAAATGGGATATCACCAGCAGGGCTCTGAAAGTTATGTTTTTTGTCATTTTGTCTTTGAAAGAATCCTTGTAAAAGCCTTTCAGAGGTGCTACATCCCAGGGATGTTATAAAACTGTATTGTTATCTAATGCTTTTATTTTTATGTTTTTGTTAATCGTGATGTTTATTAAAAGGTGCAATGCAAATAAATTTGCCTTGCCAAAATGTTTAAAAACCATCTTAAAAGAGGTGATGCTATCATTCTTGGCTATAAAAGGAGCATCCAGGAAAGGCTGAGGTCCCTTATAAGCGAGGTTGGGTCGAGGTCACATCACCAAAAATGCATCACTGAAATACACTCCATTCCTTAGTGAGTGATTTTAGGTATTTAACCAAGATAGCCAAGATTTTAGGTATTTAACCCTCTACAGTGTGAAATATAGTATCAAAAGATTCAGAGATTTAAAAAAAATCTCCCAAAAACAACACCTGCCCTTTGACCCCTCAGATGGCACTGCATTAAAAATTTGCATATTTCTGTGATGACAATCACTGCATGGGCTTAAGAATAATATGACAAGCTGTTGTCAATAAACACTGTCTATTGCTTCCTACACAAATGCAGGTTAGAACTACACTATGCACAGCAGAAGTCATAAATCAGCAATGTCCAGCCGACTTCTCTGGACTTGAGCTCACCTGAGATGGTCGAATGCGCAGTGGAGACGTGTATTGTGGTCTGATGAATCCACATTTTTGGATTATCTATGGAAATAATAAATGTTCTCCAGGCCAAACAAAGACAGGACTACACACATTTTCAAAACTGCTTATCCTTCTAGGTCGCAAGGGGTTCTGGAGCCTATCCCAGCAGGATAGGGGCGGAAGGCAGGAAACACCCTGGACAGATCACCAGTCCATCACAGGGCAGACACACAGACATATACATTCACACCTGCATGTCCAATTAGTCTGACCGTTATGTGTTTGGACTGTGGGAGGAAACTGCAGCACCCAGAGGAAACCCTCACAGACATGGGGAGAACATACAAACTCCACACTGAAAGGATCCTGGTCGCTCGGTTGGGAATCAAGCTCAGACCCTTCTTGCTGTGAGGTGACAGTGAAACCCATGGATCGATAATCCAGATTATTACCAGCGTAAAGTTTAAAATCCATCATCTTTTCCTGCTTAAGGTTTACAAATAAAATAGATAAATAAATTGTTTTTGTGATTGGGTAGCAATTGTCAGTAACATCACTGCTTTTGTTCATAACCCCTCCCACCCAGCTTTTATTCTTTGAATTTTCTGTTGTGTCCACTGCTCTGGTGAGTAAACCTTTCACAAATTCTTTATAAAAATAATGGATGTTGATTTTTTTTCTAGGCCAAAGAAGAAAAGGACAATCCTGATTGTCACCAGCATTCAAAAGCCCAGCGCCGGTCCCAACTTTTTTTTTTTAAATGTGTTTTGTAAATACATAAATAAATAATGTCCTTGTGATTGCACACCTGTTGCCAGTAACATCACTGCTTTTACAATAAACCCCTCCCACCCAGATTTCATTCTTTAAAATGCCCTGTTGTCTCTGCCACACCACTTTTTCACAAACTTAAAGCCCTTAGAGGAACAGAGGCCTTGCTCATGCTGTTCTCTTCTCTTCTCACACAGCTGTTTGTAAGTGTGTGTGTATGTGTGTGTGTGTGTGTTTGTTTTGGGCATTAATTAGCTGCTAAAATGTGCTCAAGTCATATTGTGTTTGAATGATTTTTTTTTTTTTTTTAAAGCTCGCTCCTGAGAGTTTCGCAATCTGAATGAAACAGATGTCAACCTCCCACTACTATCGGCCTGTATAGCTTAGGAATAATCGAGCAAATAAATAATCAAATAAATAAATAAACACACTGAGTAAACACCCAACACAATAGGGCAGTTTAAGCCGCCCACTGTAAACACAGCCAAACTCCCCACATGGGGGAGGTTGTGGGGAATGTGGGAGACTTTCTGCTGTGTATCGTGCCGTTTGGTGGACTTGGCTGGTCTGTTCTGCAAATGCTACGCTGGAGGACTGATATAGTTGCTTGTGAAGTGCACTGGAGTGCAGTACATGTGTTTAAAACGTCTGTCTATGCTAGATGAGGCTCAGAACACTAGAAGTCTCTGGATTGTGGTACACACACACACATACACACATTCTCTAAGCCACTTATCCTTCTGGGTTGCGGGGGGGAGCTGGAGCTTATCCCAGCAGTCATTGGGCAGAAGGCAGGATACACCATGGACAGGTCACTAATCCATCGCAGGGCTTGCGGTACACATAATATCGATGTTTGTTCGCCACCAATATCTGATGCTGACCCTCAGTTTAAAGCAGGTGTGTACAACTCAACCACTAAAAGGGTCATGATAAAAAGGCAGTGGGCCAGAAAAGGACAATGTATTGCAGGCATAATAAACTATAAATAATAAAATAATAATAACATAAAATAATAATAAAATGAAGCTGTTAAGAACTGCTTTTACATTTGCAACATAATCTTTTTCCTTCATAATTGAGCATTGTGTTTTTAGAAAATCAGTTGGAAGCAGCAGCAACCTGAGCCCCTGCTTGAAAAAGAATCTTTTACATTGGATGTTTTCTTCATTAAAGGGACTTATCATCACTAGTTTTACATATCAGAATGACACATTGCTATAATTTAGATTCACACAATAAACATTGTAGTTTTCACTTGTAACGGTGACTGATGTATACAGGTCTGATTCTCAGTGTTACTCTGACAGGCCTCTAACGGTCATCAGTTATCACTGCTTAGTGGAAATACTTCTGTCCAATTTGTTTTTGTTTGCTATCTGGTGTTGACCAGAGAAGGATGGGTTCCCCTTACCAGTCTTGGTTCCTCTCAAGGTTTCTTCCCCTTGCTCTTAGGGAGTTTTGCTTGCCATAGGTTTGTACCTGGATTTTTCTGTAAAGCTGCTTTGTGGCAAGGCCTGTTGTAAAAAGCATTATATAAACAAAAGCTTTAACTTCAATATTATATTATTGTGGAAAAATGGTTTCATCCATTTCCTCAGTCGGAAAAGGGTGGAATGCTCTGTCCAGATTGGGAGTGAATTCTTGCCCCAAGTGGAGGAGTTTAAATATCTTGGGATTTTGTTCATGAGTGAAGGAAGGATGAATCCAGAGGTTGAGGCGGATTGGTGCAGCGTCTGCAGTAATGCGGACCCTATAACTGTCCGTCATGGTGAAGAGAGAGCTGAGCCAGAAGGCGAAGCTGTCAATTTACCGGTCAATCTACGTTCCGACTCTCACCTATGGTCACAAGCTTTGGGTAGTGACCGAAAGAACAAGATCGCGGAATACAAGCGGCCAAAATGAGCTTTCTCCGCAGGGTCGCCAGGCTCTCCCTTAGAGATAGGGTGAGAAGTTTGGCGATTCAGGAGAGGCCCCCGCTGCTCCTCCACGTTGAGAGAAGCCAGTTGAGGTGGCTCGGGCATCTAGTAAGGATGGCCTCTGGAACACCTCCCTAGGGATGGTGTCCAATGGGGAGGAGACCCCGGGGAAGACGCAGGACACGTTGGAGAGATTATATCTCTTGACTGTCTTGGGAATGCCTCGGTATCCCTCCGGAAGAGCTGGAGGAGCTGGCGGGGGAGAGGGAGGCCTGGGCCTCTTTGCTTAGGCTGCTGCCCGCGCGACCCGGACTCAGATAAGCATTTGACGGAGGGAGGATGAATGGAAAAATGATTTCACCAAAAAAATGTATGTACATGATTTATACAGCCACAAAAAGGATATCTGTGATCAGGATGCTTAAAGCACACAAAAACACTAAATACTAAAACACTGAACGATTGATTAACTGTATTATTTGCCTATTGCCACGTTCAGTGACACCGGTATTACAAAGGTGAACGTTCATAGGCATATGCAAACATTTGGGCACCCCAGTCAAATTCTATATGTTTAATATTCAATAGTCAAATTCAAATGTGAAATGAAATGAAAACGTGGCCGATGTAAACGTTATATGGCATATTTAAAATGTTTTTTTTTTTTTTTCCCCCAGTCTACAGAGGATGTGTTAATTTTTTTTTTTTCAATCAACAATACATGTTAGTTTGACCAGGGATTCCCAAAAAGTAGTCCTTCCTTAGACACAGAAACAGATGGACAGTTCTCTTCTGGAAGTTTCCACCGAGTGGTGTGAAGTTTGAATGAGGCTGTCACTGCACTCAGATGAAGAGGCAGGATTATTCTGAAAACCCCCCCATCAGGTGCCACTGTTTGACAATAAATTCCAGAGGTTTCAGGCTGGGTTTAACTCTCCCTGTTGTACAACGCCGATAATAATTATCTTTTCTAGATGAGCCATAAACCAGCTGAAATGAGTAAGGCCACAGATCGAAGCATGGAGTAAATTAAATGAATTGATCAGAAAAACTAAAGCTGCACAAGAAAGAGCTCAGAGAGAGAGAGAGAGAGAGAGAGAGAGAGAGAGAGAGAGAGAGAGAGAGAGAGAGAGAGAGAGAAGCCATGATGGATACATGAATCCATTACACACTAAAAACCTATTAAAAAAAAAAAAAAAAACCTAAGAAATACATTCTTAAAAAAGATGGTTCTTCAAGGGCTCTTTAGTAAAGAGAATAGCTCTATAGAGAACCATGAACACTCAAAAGAGTCATTTACATGCTTAGGTGTTTTTTTTTTTTTGCATGGTGAAATGGTTCTTCAGATTGATGGAGAATGTGTTGTATGTAGTTCTATATGGAATGACAAAGAGTTCTGGGGTTGTTACAATGTCAAGCTTAATATAATACAAGAACCCTTTTTGGTGCAATATAGAACCATTTTCAAAAAGGTTCTACATAGAATTATATACAATATGTCCTTCAGCAATCTGAAGAAACAACCTTTTAAGCATGCATGCAAAGGGTCTTTGAGAGTTTATGCTTCTTTATAGAAACACTTGCTTCACTAAAGAACCCTTGAAGTCGGATTATATTCTTGCATTTATTTTATGTGAACGATTTATCATGAGTTAAATTTTTTAGATAAAAATAAATACTCTCCCACATATTGGTCACTACTGAAACACAAAGAGTTTTAGTCTGGTGGATTGCATTTTAGGGCAGGAAGTGAGGCTGCATCCCTGTCCCTCATGGCCACACGGTGAGCACTTTGATCCCTTGTTCTAAAGTAAATGTATCCCAAAGTCTGAAAGGTACAGTAAGAATTATGATACTTTTCTGCAATTCAGTACTTTTTGTGTGTTCTAAATAAAAATATGGTGATTTTATGTTGGTACAGCTGGTCAAAGCTGTGTTTGCTAGTCATGTAGGTCCCAAATGTAATTTTGAATCATTTCGGTATTATTATGCATATATATTACAAAGTAGAGCAAAAATGTTACACACATTCCATAAATGACATCATGTTTTAGTTTGAAGATGAGAACGTTAAAATAAATAAATAATAATAATCATGAAAATAATAATGAAGTAGAAAGGATCGGCATTATAATTGGCTTCTGCAAATAGCAGTTTGGATTCCACAGATAATGGAAGTCGCTTTTAGCTCGTCTCCCCATCTGTGACATCCTGCCAATTAAGGGGGAAAAAAAGCAGGCATCGTGCCACATATTGCCGTCCAAAACAAACATCTGCACTTCTGAAAAATCAGCGCTAATTAACCTCATTCATGTCGTTAATATTCCTATATACAAACAATACTTTTTATTATTGTTATTTTAAAGATGCTAGTGTGGTAGGGTTACATGTTTAATGTGATTGCGAGCTCTGATTTCATGAACAGGAAATGCTGAGGTTTATTAGCGAGGGTGAGCTGTTGTCAAGCAGAAAATCGATTGCAAAGAGAGGGGAAAAATAATTAGGCAGCTCCAGATTAGAAACCTTCGTCTGCTGCCTCTCGACATCGGAGGACAGGAAGTGAGCCGTGCCTTGAGTTTTTCCCTGATCAGACGTGCCTTTGATGTTTTCTATCTTTATTCTGACTCTGTTTTAAATATTCTCAAATTGTCTGTGAGCTTTTTTTTTTCCCCCCTCTGTGCTGTTTCTTCCTGTTCTTAGGTCCTTCCTTACTCAGCATGGCGTCCCGGGATCATTCTGTCCCTGCATCTTTCACTCACAGGAGCACTTTTGATGGAGAAAGTACGCACTCAGGTACATTAATGGATCTCGAGCGTGAAACCTGCCGCGAGTCCGACCCTTTTCTCTTTTGTGTGGCTCAGCGGTAGGCAAGGGGACCAGAGCGTGTTATTTTTCCCCCTTTTTTCTTTCTTTTTTTTTTGCTGCTTTGCTGGCTCCAGAAAAAGGAATAAAAGAGAAAAAAATAACAGGCCGGCAGCTCTAAAAATGGAGCCTTGCGAAAACACTTAGCTTCACTCACCTGGTCTAAACATGCACACCAACGGAGAAGCAGTTGCTTAGTCATTCTATAATTCCAGGGAAAATTACAGCATGGAAACAGCTAGTCAGCACCAGCTAGTTATACAAGCTCTGACGTTAGTCAGCACAGGTCATGCTCAAGACAGCACTGGTGTGTTTTGTTTGCAGGAAACTGGCCTAAGTGACCTCCCAAACAAAAAGTGTTGTGCAGAATTAACCCTTAACATTCATAAGATGACCCAGTTACAGCAAGGTCTGTATGATGGATGTGTTAGAGAAGCATCTTTTTCCGTTCAGTAAACAGGATCCCCTTCAGAACAGCAGCTAATAAGGTACTTTAAGATCACCTATTGTTGACATAGTGCTGACCAGTAGAATGGGATGCTCTGGAGCAGCCACACGTGATCCCAAGGTGACCATGGTCAATGCCAAGTGTGGGCAAAAGGGGTATAAAGCCCCACAGCCCAATGCTGGTTGGATGCTCCAACATCCCATTGGTGGGACTATACTTGCAAAAGAACTAACCCTCTGGGGTTTGATGGCGTTTTCTTGATTTATGCATATCTTATTAAATTCTCCTTTAAAGGCTCTTCATGTAATGTGATGCTCATAGGTTTTACATCAAAATGCTCCGTTATCTTCATCACTACTTTCCAAAACTGCTGCAGCAACGTCAGCAGCTGTAAACTCCCTGCATGCCATCTCACATCTGTCTCTGACATGGACTAAATGAAGAATGAAAGGTGTCCGGCGTGATGGGTCAGTCCTTAGTGATGTCTTGAGTGTCCATTGGTCATAAAATGTAGACAGACACACAAATCTACTAGCTCCACATGGTGATAGGCAGATGATGTGATATAGTTATAGTTAGCTAGCTGTCTTGCTAACTGTATTTTGATTTTCTGTTCTATTTCTTTTTTTTTTATTTCCATTTGTTTATTTTGAAGTGTTTGCATTTGACAGCTGAGCACTTACACTATATTGCCAAAAGTATTTGTTCATCTGCCTTCACGTACATATGAAACTGAGGTCCCATTTTTATTCCATAAGGTGTAATATGATGTCGGCCCACCCTTTGCAGCTATAACAGCTTCAACTATCCTGGGAAGGCTTTCCACAAGGTTTAGGTATGTTTAAGGGAATTTTTGACCATTCTTCCAGAAGCACATTTGTGAGGTGAGACACTGATGTTGGACAAGAAGGCCTGGCTCACAGTCTCCACTCTAATTCATCCCAAAGGTGTTCTATTGGGTTAAGGACAGGACTTTGTGCAGGTCAGTCAAGTTCTTCCACACTAAACTTGCTCATCCATGTCTTTTTGAACCTTGCTTTGTGCACTGGTGTGCAGTCATGTTGGAACATGACTTCCAAAAACATGCCATCCCCAAACTGTTCCCACAAAGTTGGGAGCATGAAATCCAAAATCTCTTGATGCTGAAGCATTAAGAGTTCCTTTCACTGGAACTAAGGGGCCGAGCCCAACTCCTGAAAAGCAACCCCCACTCCACCAAACATTACACTTGTTACAATGCAGTCAGACAAGTACCGTTCTCCTGGCAACCACTAAACCCAGACTCGTCCATCAGATTGCCAGATGGAGAAGCGTGATTCACCACTCCAGAGTCTCCACTGCTCTAGAGTCCAGTGGTGGTGCTTTACACCACTACATTTGATGCTTTGCATTGCGCTTGATGATATAAGGCTCAGCTGCAGCTGCTCAGCCTTGGAAAATCATTGCATGAAGCTCTTGATGCACTGTTCTTGAGCTAATCTGAAGGCCACATAAAGTTTGGAGGTCTGTAGTGATTGACTGCAGAAAATTGGCAACCTCTGTGCACTAAGCGCCTCAGCTGACCGCACTCTGTAATTATACTAGCCTACCACTTCATGGCTGTCTTGCTATTGTTCCCAATCACTTCCATTTTGTTATAAAACTTACAGTTGACTGTGGATTATTTAGTAGCAAGGAAATTTCACGACGGCATAGGTACACAGGTGGCATCCTATCACGGTGCCACGCTGGAATTCACTGAGCGCCTGAATTACCCATTCTTTCATAAATGCTTGTAGAAGCAGTCTGCATGTCTAGGTGCTTGGTTTTATACACCTGTGGCCATGGAAGTGATTGGAACATCTGAATTCAGTTATTTGGATGAGTGAGTGAATATTTTTGGAATAATAGTGTATCTTTAGTTAGAGGAAAGTAAAAATTTCTTAACT